>NC_087263.1:11765833-12071666 GCF_037042905.1 Lytechinus pictus | reverse complement strand
TTTTCAATAGAAAAATAAGTTTTTAAAAATTTAGGGGTCATCATGCCCCCGTATTGTCGTTGCGAGCATTTTGGGGCCAGGGTGAAATCGCCCCAAACAGACACTCCAAAATGTATTTGAAGTGCATTATTAGAACTGAAACTTATCTCTACACCAGGAAAAATTAACTTAACAAAAAAAGCAACAAGAAATATTTATAAAAAGTAGAAGGGCCTGTACAAGTACACTGATATTTCACCCTCTCAGCTCATATGCACTTGATCGACTTCCATCGAGGATTCGGGCTAAATTCCGCCCGCCACTTCCGGGGACCAACCAACGTAGTATTTCGATGAAGAGCACTCCGTCGATTCACCGGTTGTCCCTACCGTACACGCGCGCCTATGGGGATTGTGAACTGTAGGAAAAATCGTATAAAATTTCACTTTTTGATATTTCTACGAAGACGAAGTTATATAGAAAATGAAGAATATTACAATCAGACCATATCCCTAGAAAATTGCTTCAAGAAATGTCATTATGAAGAGGAAATGGACAAAAATTTGTGAAGAAAAATCACGAAAAAGGAAATCGCATCATGAATATTCATATCATGGGCGGTCCCACATTTGCATGTTATAGCGAGTTTTCCATTATTTAATAAATAATGGCATTATTTAATAAATAATGGCATTATTTAATAAATAATGGCATTATTTAATAAATAATGGCATTATTTAATAAATAATGGTTATTTGTATATAAATAATGATTATTTGTATATAATGGCAAACTGTAAAAATTGTTTATAAATAATGATTATTTATAAATAATGGGATATTGAAACAAAATTATTATTTATAAATAATGAAGTAGATATTTCATTATTTAACAAATAATCTTTATTTATAAATAATGGAAAACTCGAACATTAAATAATGATTATTTATAAATAATGAGAATAATGGTGCACTCGAAAAAATTATTTATAAATAATGAAGTAGTAGACGTTTTCATTATTTAACAAATAATCATTATTTATAAATAATGGAAAACTCAACAAATTATTTATAAATAATGAAAAACAAATAATCATTATTTATAAATAATGAAAAACAAATAATCATTATTTGTAAATAATGAAAAACGAATAATCATTATTTATAAATAATGAAAAACAAATAATCATTATTTATAAATAATGAAAAACAAATAATCATTATTTATAAATAATGAAAAACAAATAATCATTATTTATAAATAATGGAATGTCGAACTATTATTATTTACAAATAATGAAGTATTACTTGGAATTATATATAAATAATTAGAAATGATATTTTATATAATAGTAGTTATTTACAAATAAAATGTAAATTATATATAAATAATAGTTATTATTTAATAAATAATGATTATATAACAAATAATTGTTCTATATAATAATGGTACATTCGGCGCCTCATAGTGGATAGGACTTTGATGACATGTTAATAGCGCCCTCTTGTGTCGAGGTATAAATAATATTAAGAGCAGCAGCTCCTGTGGAGTTTTATTTAATGTAGTATGATTTTTAATCATCCAGTCATAACTCAGTTTCAAACTTTGTAGCGGTGGGAGGGGGGGGGGAGGCACTCCACGATCATTCCCATCATCATCACCACCACCACCATCATCATCACCATGATCATTGCCACCATTGTCATGATCACACCATCCATAACCATCGTTGTCATCAACACCATCATAATCACCACCATCATCATCATCATAATCATTATCACCATCATCATCATCGTAATCATTATCACCATCATCATCATCGTCATCGTTGGCATCATCATCATAATCATCATCATTGTCATCATCACCTCCATCATCATCATCACCATAATCTACATAATCATCATCATGAACAGCACCATCATCCTCCTCCTCATCATCACTAACATCACCATCATCGTAACCATCATCATCATCATAATCAATATCATTATAACCTTTAACACCATCATCACCACCACCACCATCACCACCATCATCATAATCGTCGTCATCATATCACCATCATCGTTATCACCATTGCAGGTCTGATTTTTTTCTGTATTTTCGACAAAATCAACTACATGTCATTCTTATTTTTTTACACCGAGAAATTGCCGTTTCAAATTTTATAAATGCTGTTTACTAAATGAACCTTATGGTAGTTATTTAAACAGTGTAAACAAGAGTTTAATTGAAATAAAAGGTTTAATTTTTAATACTTAATTTTCAATTAATTAAGCATGGCTGATCAAAATGTTAAATAACTACTGTAAGGTCATATAATTAAACAACATATTTTACTGTGTAACATCATAGTTTTAAAGAGTAACAGACAAAGTTGACCAGGGCCTAATTTCATTGGGTTAGGGTTACTGTTATGACAACTTTGCTATCCATTATTAAAGGACAAGTCCACCCCAACAAAAATTTAGTTTGATTAAAAAGAGAAAAATCAAACAAGCATGGCACTGAAAATTTCATAAAAATTGGATGTACAATAAGAAAGTTGTGACATTAAAGTTATGCTTAATTTCAAGAAATAGTTATATTCACATACCGGTGAGTAGACTAATGACATCATCCACTCACTATTTCTTTTGTACTTCATTACATTGAATCTCCTCATTGTCATGTGAAACAAAGTTTTATTCCTCCCTCAAAAAGTGTGGATCACACAAGAGGGTCCACATTGTCAAATCTGTAAAAATTGAAATATTATATAATTCAAACAATAAAAAACAAAATAAATAGTGGATGAGGGACATCATCAACTCTCTCATTTGCATATCACTGAGTTGTGCACGACTCTTTCGTGAAAAGTAAGAGAAACTTAAAATTGTCATAACTTTCTTATTTTACATCCGATTTTGATGAACTTTTCAGTGTTATGCTTTTTTTCTTTTTTCTTTTTATTCAAATCAACTTTTTCTGGATTGGACTTGACCTTTTTTCTAAAGTAGTGCAGCACCTCCTGGAAATTAGATTGGTATGATATATAACAGGCCTGATATATAATGTAAGAGATTTGATCAAAATCACCTTTTGTTGAGCGACCCCCCTCTTTTGCTTGTCAAATTTGATTTAATCAAAATCAACTTCATTTGGGAGTGAAAGCCTTTTTTCTTTTTTACTTGCCTTTTTTTTAAATGAAATCACCTTGTTTTTTGCTTGTCAAATTTGCTTTGATAAAAATCACATTCATCTGGAACTAAAAACCTTTTTATTTTTTTTCATATTCTTTTGGCTTGACTACTTTTTAAAAACCAAAATCACCCTTACTTTGGAGAAAAAACATCCCTTCTTTTATCGCTTGTCAAATTTGTTTGGAACCACCATCATCAGGAATTAAAAACCTTTTTTTATTATTTATCTATTTATATTTTAAAATAAAAATCACATACACTAGGGAGTTTCAGTGAAGATCGACTTAAAAACAACAACCTTTTTTGTAAAACAAACCAGCACCCCACGCTCTTTAAACATCACTCTCATGTCTCTGCAATAGGACACTGTTGCCATGGTAGTTATCATTGGATGGGGAATATAAAAATATTATCTACAAAGGAGGACTGTATGCTATGGACGACTGGTTTAAAATATCTATTATTGAGAGGAAAAGGAGAAAGTGATACCACATTCACAGCAGGTTTAAGAATGCAAGAAAGTACATTTACATTTATTTGTACATGGCAAAAATGATGACATATGATATCCCAATTCAAACATACAATTATAATCATACTTACAATGAAAGCAAACATCTGGTGCCCGTCTTACAAAGAGTTGCGATCGATCGGATCAATCGCAACTATGGAAAGCCAGCAAAGTCAACATATAAAATGCATGTTACAAAAAAAACCTAGATATGAATGTATATCCATCAATTTATTGATTTCTTGACAATTTGGTATGATCTCCTTTGTTTACAAGGGACATTTTGCAAATACAGTAGAAAAAATTATGACACTGATGGATTTCCATAGAGTTACGATTTGTTCTTTGTAAGACGGGCCCCTGGGCTCCGTAACACAAAGGTTAGCTATTAATCGCTAAATGAAATGACCAATTAAGATCATCAGTGCATGCAGTTTGCTTAGTAGACTGACTAGGAACCAATCAGAATTGTTCTTTCATATTAGGGATCAAACACTAATCTTTGTGTTACGCGGACCTGGTGTGTTTGCCCTACATTTTCCCCCACTTGTCCCATAATGGAGACAAGATTAAATAGTAGGGAAGATGCCCTATACTAATAGGGCAACAAAACTTCACATTTCAAAAGTTATATATAAGCCTCTCTTAAGTGTTTGTATGAAATAACATGATTTAATTTTTTTTCTTCAATTGGTTGGAATTTCAAAGTGAATAAATAACCCCCGCAAAAAATAGCACGCAAAAATATTTTCTTTTACTTTTAAGAAACGCTCACCAGCTAAACTTGCCTACCCTTCACAAAACTTACATAATACAAGGCTTTTCTTCCTACCAGTACATGTCGCATTTGGGTGGAGAGTGGCAAATGTACATATATGTCTTACCAAATAATATACACATAAATAACATAGTGGGATTAGAACCTCAGACCTTCTGACCCAAAGTCAATATTTTGATTGTCAGGAGACCTCAACTGGGTTATTATCCTTGGTTATTATGATCTGAATTTCGATTCAGCTCTGAAGTTCTTATGCAAAAATTATTAAGTGATACAAGTTTTATCATTACTTCTTTTAGTTATTTTTCATAAAAGAATAGGAAAATTGGTTTGCTTATTTTAATACCCCCAGTATATGGACACTGTCCTTGAAAGGCGAATTAAAAATATTTTGAACTATAATAAGATCACACTCTTATAATATAAACAGTTTAATACACAGACCTGTTCAGTCAATTCCAGAACACTTTTCTGTTTCTTCAGAAGGGATATGGCAATCAATGTTAAAATAATCACATGTGATTTCATAAAAAGAGAGATTTACATTTCATCAACTACAATGTACAGAGTATAGAAGTGCATAAAACGTGATTTAAAAATAGAGTTTATAAACATAGATACATTGTACAAAGACCGAGTTGATCAAAAATTGTATAATACATTTTTTACAATACACACTTGGTCTGTTGGGTATGGTGGAGTTGAATTCTCAAAAAAAGAAAAAAAAATCTCAAACAAGTGGTTAAAACATTTCTTTTCGGAACCAGGTGGTCCTGGTCCTAAGGCTATGGGGATTTTTAATTCAATATCTGATTATTAATATTGCCAAAATTTAATAGTAAATACACAATATTAAACTTAACGGCAAGAAATTCAACAAAACTCAATGTCTTAAACCATGCAGTGAAGTTTTGTGCTCCCTCACAAGTTTTAAAACCACAAGTGTACAAAAAACTATTGTGTTGTTTTTCTGCTACAAGTAGACACATTTTAGCAATCAGAACAAAAGTTAGTCACACTCAATTCAATCTGTTTTTCATACTGGATTAAAGAACTTGATGAACAGGATGAAAAAAAGTAGGCTTGAAGATTTTAACTGAAATCAACCTTGGTAATAAAACGATTTACAAGAAAGCAGAAAATTCCATAAGATCATAAGCAGGAAAAACGGCCCCCTTGCAAACAATATCCCATAATTGCCCTGCTACAAGATGAATTACAAATGTAATGTATTTTAAATGTAAAGTATCATACATTGCCGTCAGATTTACAAGTAATTCAGAGCGAATTCTCACTGTAATTTTAAAAATATTTTTACTCTGTATGCAACTCCATACAATGGTGCTACAGAAAAGAAAGGTTATTATTTACTGTTTAAATATGTTTTGTGTGAAAAAGTCTCTGATTATAAAAAAATACTGGTAGAAGGCATCAGCAGGGAAGAGCCGAGCAGGCACGCATCTCCTTGAGCGGGTCACAGGGGGCGCCATCACCCCTCGCTCTCCTCACGACATCTCTCATGCGAAACTCGACGCCCATCCCGCAGGAAACCGAACATTCGGACCACGGCCCCCACTCGCTCATACGGCAGTCGCGTGATTTTGAAACTGCAAAGAAAAGAATGGTTAAAGATAGAATCCAGTTGTACTCATGATTTTGAAGTGATTTATGTATGTATGAATAAAACAACCTGTGCAAAGGGATTACGGAAGAAATTGTGTAATTGCTGAGAAATTAGCAAAATTAGTTGTAGCTATACTACAGGGATTCCTGTTTCTTCTCTACTGTATTATGGAGCCTAATCTTTAGCTATGGACCAATGCTACATTGTATGCTACAGATATGGGATGCAAAAAAAAAAACAATTATAATGTTCACAGAGTTCTTTTCCCATAGTAGTGAAGAAAATGTTTCTAGTTACAGAAATGACGAGGGAGGGGGGGGGGGGTCTACACCTTAGAAGCTTTACTTTTCAAAACACGTACCCCTCCACTTTTATTGCGATGCATAGAAATTCGCATATTTCATGTAGATGATGTATTTTTTTGTCCAGTTGAAATAATTAATCATGAAATATATTTTTTGATTTGTGGAATATGAATAAATAAATCAAAATTAATCCTGAGTGGAGAGTAAGGGCCTCTGACTTGAATCCTTACCGCATCTTGCAACGTTGCAGGACTGCCTCTCCCTCGTTGGTCCGCATTCCTGTCCGCCATTGCGAGGTCTTTGTTTGATCATCCTCTGACGTAGCATCTTGCCCTTCCCACAACTCTTGGAACACTCGGACCACTCGCCCCACGCTGACATCATACAGTCTACCACCTTACCTACAAGACACAATAATATAAATATACATAGGATTTATACATAGTGTCTTTTCTATTTTGATTAAATGCTCATGGCGCTTAGGACACAGCAAAAACAACAAAAAATTAAAGATCTACACATATTAGGTGAATATGGATATTGCCCAAGTCATTATATATACTATGCTTTAGATCCTTTAATTGGGAACTATATAATCATATATTCATTCTTATACCTTAAGTTCTTAACAAAACTGAATATGGATATAGCAGTGGCCCATCTTATAAAGAGTTGTGATTAATCCAATCAATCGCAACTATGGAAAGCCAGCAATGTCAACATCTATAATGCATGTTTGTTCAAAATATTTTCTAGAAATGACATATATTCATATGTTCACTGTTTTCTTGACAATTCAGTATGCTTCTATTTGTTTTCAAAGGACATTGAGCAAATTTCCGAAAGAAAAAATTATGACATTGATGGATTTCCATACAGTTTTGATTTATTGAATCAATCGTTACTCTTTGTAAGACGGGGCCCAGGAGTAATAAGGAGTAATAATAATAAATAATCTGTTTTTGTTCTTCAAATTGGCAATGATCACTAATAATTCTATTCATTTTCATACCTTGAAAAAAAAAATGGTAGTAGCATGTGAAGAAATGACTAATCTGCTTTTGTTCCTTGGATTGGCAATAACCACTCATGATTCTCCTCATTTTTATATCTTGAACATTCAAAATCTTTTCTAGATAAGATAATGAATCAGGGGTGTGAGTGCATGGTCACAAATAGAAATAGAAAGAGCTGCCATACTTTTTGTACAGAGGAAGGCCAAAAATAAGCTGAAATTAAGCTGAAAATCAAAACAAAAAAATCTGAAATCAGATAAAAATCTGAACTCTCACACCCCTGATGAATTCATTGTTTTCTTGACAATTTGGTCTGTTCGCCATTGTTCACAAAGGACATTGTGCAGATTTCCTGTACAAAAAATTATGACACTGATGGATTTCCACAGATTTACCATCGATTGGATCAATCGTAACTCTTTGTAAGACGGGGCCCAGAATGGTTGTGACTTGTTTTGCAAATCTTGTGAAAATAAGGTCTCTGGAGCCCCGAAATGAATGCTCCTTTCGTGCTTGATTGACGACCATGAATTGAAAATACTTGAAAGAATACACCATTATACACTGTATGCATATAATTCCTTGAGGCATTGTGCCCTGCGATGAAAATTAATATCTGCTGTGGAAAATATGCTTTCCATCAAAATCCCAAATCCTTCTTCACTCATCCACACGGGCTTCTATGATTACAAATTGAAATTTCATCTTAAATCTTATTAATACAGTATGGATTTATCGGCCTCCATTCGTCGCCATGGTAACCAGCCATTTTCAGCGTGGTAACCAAGAATCTGATTGAGCCCCCTGCTTGGCGTGATAATTACATCCTGATTGAAACAATTTGCATTTTGAAGCCACTCTAGAAAGTTAAAGGGGAATCTAATCCAAATTGAAATGATAATTTGCAACTACACCCACTTTTTGCACTTTCCATTTGGTCTCATCTCACATGGTCTAATCCTAGTTTGTCTACTAGTCATTTGGTAAATTCAATTGAATTAATTGCCACTTGGGCTACACCCACTTGGTCTACTTTCCATTTGGTCTCATCTTAGTTTGTCTACTAGCCATTTGGTAAATTCAACTGAATTAACCACCACTTGGTCCACACCCACTTTGTCTACTTTCCATGTGGTCTCATACTCCATCTACTATTAGTTAGTCTACTTAACCATCTGGGCTGTGTCTCACAAAAAGTTGCGATTGATCCAATCAACCTCAACAATACGAAAATCCATTTGCAACTCTTTGTCAGACCGGACGCTGGTCTAATTGCCATTTTGCTTTTAAGAAGGTTCCCATTTCATTTCATTCTGTTATTTAATAATTTTGCATTATTTTGTAATTTTACTGTTGAACTTGAAGTTAAATAAAATTGAAAATTGAAAAATTGAAATTGAACTTTATTTCCTTCCTTCCTTCCAATTTTCCATCCACTCTTCCATCAATCAATCAATCAATCAACCAACCAACCAATCCCATTAACCAATGTGTCTTTTTCCAGTTAGGCTATTCCATTTTCATCTAACACACGCTTGTTCTGACACCACTCAGTACACATGACTAGATGAACTGCTTATGAGTCAAATTTTCATTTGACAAAGTGTAAAATAATTATAAGTACATGAAGTGGAAATATGACCACCTGGTCATTAAACAAAATGACATTTAGACCAAGTGCTACAAACAAGGTATAAAAGAGACTCCGTAATTTTTACTTAATCATCTCTGATGGTTCAACGCTAATCTAAAGTAAACATAACTTAATTAGTTGTTGTTTGTGTTATATGTATATTGTTTGGTTTCTTTGAATTTTTTTTATGTAATATATTCTTAGTAACTAAATAAACGCAAAAATAAATATCAACTATATTAATAAGCCGATAAATCTTGACTTACCTCTTCTGTTAGGGGGCATAACCTCTATATTAGTACCTAAAGGAAATACAAACATAGATGAATTAACATTAGTTAGCTATCTTTAACCCCTCCCCATGGTGCTTTGGTTATCTTAAGAACAAGACAGGGGCCACGGAACGGTTTCCAAAGGGGGGGGGGGCTGACCATGCAAAAAATCACAATCATATGGTCATTTTTACGTTTTTGTACACGGTTTTGGAAATAAGTGGGGGCTAAAGGCCCCCCCGCTTCCGCGGCCCCTGCAAGATACCTGCGCCCCCGTCTTACAAAGAGTTACGATCGATCCAATCAATCTCGACTAGATGGAAATCCATCCATACCATAATTCTTTCTACAGGAAATTTGCACAATCTCCTTTGTGCAAAGAGAATCACATTGAATCTTCAAGAGAATGATGAATGTAGGAATATATATATCTAAAAAGGATTTTGAACAAATTTGCATTTGCCGTCCATAGTTGTGGTTGTTCAGATCAATGGCAACTCTTTGTAAGACGGGGCCCTGGCCTAATGCAAGACCTCTACGACCTTTAACCTTTGAACTCATGACCCCCCCAAATCTAATCAGACAGATCATTGTCCCTCTAACATACATACATCAGCCAAGTTTGAAATGGAAATTTGTTACTGTGAGAACAAAATTCAAGTATATCAAGAACTGTAAATTTTCACCTTTGACCTCATGACCCCCCCACAAACAGAGCACTGCTATACTGTAGGTATACCTGGACTAAGTTTCATAGTGATCCATTAGTTACTGTACATGTAAGAATAAATAATGGGATGCTGGACAGGCGCTTAATTGCGCTTTGTCGGCAAGGTTCAAGCCAATTATGCTAAAAATACCGCCTACGAAGGATAATAAACTGTTACTGAACTTAGTAATTGTGTTTTGTCAGGTCAAGTCTGAATGTGCCTGATTGTAAACTCACCTTCAGGGATAATCTCAATGGTCTTCGGTGGCATGGTGACTCCAATGTGCTTTGGAGGCATTGTAGGTTCTTGAACCATGACCTTTGATGGCATTGTGGGTTCATGACCTCCCATGACCTTTGGAGGCATTGTTGGGTCATGACCTCCCATGACCTTTGGAGGCATTGTTGGGTCATGACTTCCCATGACCTTGGGAGGCATTGTTGGAACAGACAGTCCCATGACCTTTGGAGGCATCGTGGGGTCATGACCTCCCATGACCTTTGGTGGCATCGTGGGGTCATGACCTCCCATGACCTTAGGCGGCATTGTGGGATTGCCACCCATCATTGGCTTCTTGGGCGGCATGCCTCCATGTGCACCACCTGAAACAAAGTGTAAAACAAAATTGTAAAGTTGTAAAGTATAGCAGATTGATATTATTAAATTAATCTCTATGATCAGTAGGCTCCTGTCCAAATTAATAAGGTGAAAATCTTTGGGGAGAATTCACAAATTGATTGTTAAAGGAAAACTTAAAGGAGAATGAAACTCTTGGAGCAAGTTAGCTTTTGTGAAAGCAGAAAAATCAAAGAATAAGATCAACAAACGTTTGAGTAAAATAGGACTAGCAATAGAAGAGTTATGAGCATTTGAATGTCGAGATCACTAATGCTATGGAGATCCTCCCATTGGCAATGCGACCAAGATCTCTGATGTCACAGATGAACAACTCTCCCCTTTTGGACACTGAAAATATACCCCAAAACATCTCTTTTTGCTCATTCTAATCATATGACAAACGATTCATCAATGATATAATGTTGTGAAACCTCTGTACTTGTCCTCTCATAAAGAGAACACCTCACCTTGTGATCGACTCTATAAAAGTGAGAATATATGTGAAATAAATACTAAAGTAATGAGGTAGTTGTACGTGTGTGACATCACAGATCTTGGTCGCATTGCCAATGGGAGGAACTACATGGCATTAGTGATCTCAATATTCAAATGCTCATAACTTTCTTATTATTCATTCAATCTTCCTCAAACTTTCAACAATATGTTTCTTTGATTTTTCTCTTTGATATGGATTCAGCTGGTTTCAAGGGTTTCATTCTCCTTTAAAGGAATTTAAAGTCAGATTTGTTCATTACACTGCCGTCCACTATCAAAAGGAAGTCGGATTTGTAAAATTCATTTCTTTTTTGATTTGAGCTATTTTCTGTATGCTTTACAAGATGTCGAATGAGTTTGATTCTCATACCCCCAAATTCTGAAATACAGACGTTTCAAAGCATGTAATATATATATATATATTCACATTTAACAATGACACATCTTCCTCATTTATCAAGAAACTCCTTACACAGAGTTGCTTTCTCTTTTCAGTGGACGGCAGTACATTTTTTGTTATTGCAATCACGAACAGGATAATTAACTTTTTCATCAACTATATCATTCATATATCAAGAATTTTAACATTATTGTGATAAAGGATATAGTTCTTGATATCACAAATTCATTTTGTGTCATGAAAATGCTGCTTTTGTATCAAGAATTGAATTATAAACATAATAAACAGGAATAAATGGTAAAATGGCTTGCTATATGTATGTTGGGTCAAATTGGATAACACGTTCTGGGGCCCGTTTCATAAAGACTTTCAACTATTGTAACTTTGCCATTATTCTAACTTTTGAAAGAAACTTTGATTGTGATAGGCTATCGGTCACTGTTACCATTATGATTTTAAGATTTTAAGATACAATAATTGAAAAATCTTTATGAAACAGGCTCCAGGGGTTCATTTCATAAAACTTGTTTTATTAAAGTTAAAAGCTACTGAAATCCTTCAATATGATTGGCTGATAGTAAATTCTAAATAGAAATGGCTAATTTGTCATTATAACAAGTTCAGGGGTGACCACATTAGTCGGTTACATGACAATAAAGTAAACTAACCTTGTGAACCAGTGGTATCATCAGTTTCTGTGTTGCTATGGTTACGAACTGATATTCTTTCAAGGACGACTGTTGCAAGAGGAGGGATGGGATCTCCATTGGGGTGAAAGAAGGGCGCCCTTGTGTTGTTTGGATCGGAGCTTGTGATAATACGGATGGGATCGGGTGGATCCATAGGGGAATTCCTGGACTGTGACAAATTATTTGGAATAAAATGATAATAAATAACAAAAATATCAATACTACTACTACTAGTAATATACTACTACTACTACTAACAATAAAAATAACAATAATGATAATAACAATAATAATAATAATAATAATAAAATAACAATAATAATAATGATAATGACAACAACAACAACAATACTGATGATATCAATAATAATATAAATAATAACCATAACAATAATATCAATACTGTATGTGCCTATTTATGCCTTGTTTATATAAAACCATTTCTCAAGCATGGAATGTAATGAAAATTTCAGGATATGATCTTAGTCAGTAGCTTTCTACAATCCAATTTATAAATCTGTAAAACTATAGTGCTTAAAGGGTTATTTTGAATAATAAAAATAGAAACATTGCTGAGAGGGGGTGCTTGATGCCAAATTCAAATTCAAACGGATGAAAAAAATGCAGAATTTAAATTTTAACAGCTGCATGATAACACACTCAATGATTGCTACACTTTTGTAATATTCGAATTATGAAATGATTCTAATCCATATTACCCACACTTTACTGAAAGCTTTTGACGAGCTTCAGGCATAATCAAGGATGAAATCTTTACAAACCATGATTTCAAACAATAGTACATGTAATAATAACGATAGGCATATATATTGCGCCATCTATTTACAAATAAACTATTCCGAGGCGCATTGTTATTATTATCATTACCCCAGCTTTAGCTCAAGCAGCCTTCCAGCGCTCAATGCATTAAAGGAATTAATCCCGCTGGGTACCCATTCACCTCACCTGGGTTGAGTGCAGCACAATGTGGGTGAATTTCTGCTGGAGGAAAACACGCCATGGCTGGGATTGGAACCCTCGACCCTCTGATTGAGAGACGAGAGTCTTAACCACTAGACCACGACACCCCACACAAAACAGTATCAAAACCAACTTTAATACATAAATAAGTAAATAAATGAATAAATAAATAAATAAAACACTAATTATTTACATTGTACATGATGCCACTGTCTGTGCCTGCATCCCAGGGTTGCAGATGGAAAACCTTTCTCTCGACCCATCCACAATCCTCTGTACACAGGTTTTCCTTTGAGATGCCGACACACCAGTCTGGACTGGGACCCATCATGGACACGGCAGACACGAGGTTGCGTTGGGAATCGGTCTTGAAGTACGACGTCATGTTACGGAGTCTAGGACCGTAGGCAGGGAAGAGACCACGGCTGAATATTACGGTCTTGACATCGTCTCCCTGGTTTGAATAGTGGCGAGAGATTAAGAGAGAGAGAGGGGGGGGGGGGAGAGAAAAAAGAGTGTATAAGAATGAACTCTTCATAATGTTTTTTGTTAAAAGCAAAATACACATTTAAATCAGCAAACAAGACAACCAACTGTTGTATGAGTGAAGGTACTCCTTCTAGGCTTATGTATATTACTGGAAGGAGATAAACAGAACGATAGATAGAACGATAGTTAGATACAGGAAGATAAAACGAGAGAGGGGATACAGTATATAGATAGATAGATAGATAGCTAGACAGAGAGAGATAGAAAGATTGAGAAAGATAAACGTGATAGTAAGAGTAAAGTGGATGATGAAAGAAAGAGAGAGAAAAATCATAAAAAGATAGAAGTATAGAGAAAAGAGTCTGATATAGGAAATGAAAGAAGTGTTAAAAAATACAGAAAAAAAAGAATAGAAAAAATAGGATAGGGAGATGATGTGACAGGCATACCAAGGAAAACTAAATTTTATTCAACATTTTTTCTCCCACTGAACACTGAACCTGACATGATCCATAATTCATTCCTAATCCTCTTGCTCACATTATGTTACTCTCAATGGTGATTACATGTAACAAATTATCTGCTGAATAAAACATGTTTTGAACTCATTTCCTTTCAACATATATAAAATCACAGAAATTATAATACATTCGTCTATCAGTCATTGCCCATCTGAGTCATAATGCTCAATATGGTTAGATGTACATGTAACAAATAAAACATATTTGCAGAGCTGCCAACCTCTGTTGACCAAAAAACATACTGATCTATAATCAAAATCATATTTTGAAGGAAAAAAAAAAAAATTTTGTTACAAAAATTGATATATTAGACATACGAAGCGTGCCAATCAAATTTAACAAAAAACATATTTTGCAATAAAAAATCATATTTTGTCACTTTTGATAATGTAAAAACATACTAATATCGTTAAAACATATTAGTTGGCAGCATTGTATTTGTACTCATTTCCTTTCAACATACACATGTATAAAATCATTTTTTAAATAATTTATTCCCTTTTCTGTTTGTCATAATACTAATAAGGACATAACATATTGTCCACTGAATGAAACTTAGAGCCTATTCTGTTCTCATTTCCTTCATCATCATTAGTAGTACTATAATTCATTTTTTCTCCATGTCCATATATGTTTAGAATTACACAAATAAGATGCAATATTGAAACTGCTTTCTGCTGAATACAAATAAAATCTTTATTCCCAATTATCACAATTACTGCAGCATTGTTGCTCAAATTAGTAACATAAATTTTGTTATTATTTTCCAATGGGGGGGGGGGTAGTCTGTTTCAGAGGCACTGAAGAAATCTCTTGCAAATGACAGAGCTCTGGGGGCCATTTCATAAACTGTTTGTACCTTAAGACTGACTTTAAAAACGACTGGTTAACCTTTTTTATGTGCTCAATAATCATCAATGAACATATAATGGTGAATATCATTCACCACAAGAAAGGATCACCAGTAGTTCGTAAAGTCACTCTTAATTTACAAACAGCTTTATGAAACCCACACCTGAAGATGATCAGGGCCAATTTCCCATTAATGACAAAGTTATGTCATTGTTATGAAGCTACTGAAATCCTGCAATTTGATTGGCCAAGGGCAAGTTTGTAATTGATTTTTTTACATTTGGAAGTGATTACATGTTTTATGAAACAGGGTTATGCTGAGATATAGTGATATCATATCTACTCTAGATTGCATTTAAGATGTACTGAAGGGTGGGGGATTTCATGAATCACTTTCATCAGTGATTTCTCACTGACAAATGGGCTCTCAACATGCAAGGATTCTACTTGTCTGGTATACAAATAATGAATGTTTATGAGTGCAATGCAATACTTCATGAGGTGAAAGATCGAATGATCCATTCAACTCGGCTATGCCTCGCTAAATGGATCTTTCATTTCGTCTTTTATCAACTGAAGTATTCTGTCCCTTGCAAAAATGAAAAAAATCATTATTTGTTATATATGACAGCTAAAAAATAGCTAGATCCTTGTAAATGGACATTCATGAATTTGGATGCAAAAGCGTATGCAGTGCTAGCACTGTCTGTTGATTATCGCTATTATCGCGCTGCAAACACAAGTGTTTCAAATGTAGAGCCGATAGTCTCGGCAAGCGTGCAATGGGCAAAATCGTATGGATCCAAAATTGCACGAAAAATGACATCATTGTAATATGGGCTGAATGATCGATTTCAAACAACCTATCAAATGATAAGGATCTATCTACATGTAGGTGTCATATAGTAAATTCTAGTATTAAAAAAAAAACTTAATTTACATACATTATACATTCTATGATAAAATTTACATAATGTGAAAAACAGAGCAAACTGTATCACTGAACAGTTTTGAACTAAAAAATAGAGATAACTTTTGCTTAAAAAATATTGAAAACAGCAATTTGAAGAAGAGTGTGTAGCAAAATAATCAGAAAATAGTAAAATAACATCAAAGTGATCTTGGAATTCAGATAAATTCAGAGTTCTCCAAATATGCCTCCAAATTCAGAAAAGATTTAGCTGAGCCCTGAATTATTCATTGCAAGAGGATGCGATGTCAGTTTGTATCATTCCCGCTCTGACAAATGTTCCTTCATTACTTGATAGTTTCCTATGGTTTGTCTGCATGAAGGCAAATAGCATGCCATATCAAGTGATCTCCAACAGGGGAAGAATAATCATTCATAGAGTTGGTTGGTTTTCTTGTATGCTTTAAGGCTCGGGGAGAGGTGTTCCATATAGCTGTTCCTAAGTCAAGAGCGACTTTAAGAACGACTGGTGAACCTTTCTGCCACGCTAAATCTTTGTCAATGAACATTCAGGTGTATACCATTTACCACAAGAAAAGATCACCAGTCAATCTTAAAGTCGCTCTTAACCTAGCTATAAAGAGCTTTATGAAACGACCCCCAGGCTGAAAATAACATGTTTTGAATCATTATCATACCATATTCCACTATAATTATACTGGTGCACTTTTCACGAAAGGAATTACATTTATGGTTACTTTGTAATTATGGTAGTCACAATGGAAATCTTGATGGTGATTGGCTGCTGAGCCCTGTTACCATGGCAATGACCATAGGACCTACTGGGGAAGTTACCAATAAAAGTTTGTTTGTTCACCGTAATTAATGGACAAAAAAATTGGGGTCAGTCTGCATTTTCATTCTTTTAAAGGTACGATATGAAATAGCTAGACATAATTTTCTATGAAGATAAAGATTGTTCAGGCACAACTGTACTCTGATTATATATGGAAAATGTTCTGCTGCACTTTTAGCCAATTCTTATTACTTTGTTGATTTAAAGTGATTGGTTAACATTGGTTTGACTTTTAAAAAATCTGAGCTAGAAGGTCACACTTGTCACCTGTGTCTGTGATATGTTACAAAAATGAAGCCCAGAAAAAAATTGCGTTTGAAAATAATCATTTAGTGCTTCAAAAATTGAAATATAAAGTGACCGAAAACACCATCTTAATTTCATCCCATACACTTATGTGTACTAGCTATTTAGGCGTCTATAAGACAACTATTTACAAAATCGGGGTTTGCCTTGTAGTTTAAGCTTTTCATTCTCAATAATGGTTGTTTTCAGGGTTTATTAGTTCTAAAACATGTGCTTGTACACATGTTTCATCTTGGTTTTAGAATTGTTTAAATCGGCTGCTCACAAAGTTAAACAATACCTTTAAAGGAGAAAAATGTATGACGGTCCATCTGCAAATTTTATTTTTTTGGGGTCAAAACTGATTGTTTACCTGCTGTTTGATCTCTCTCTCTAGCGCGTAAGGACTGCCCCACTCAGCAACCATCTTAATACCTCTGGAAGCATATTGACCATAATCCCATATAGTGTAGTCTGAACTGTGAGAGGCACCAATCAAGTCGGACCAGTGATTGCCGTTACCTGAGAAAAGAAAAGGTTTGTTGGTCCAAAAGTATGTTATTCCGAAGGTTCAATAGTCAAAAATTAATCAAGCTTTATATAGTTTATTAGATATTTCGAACTAGAAAATATTATACCCTCACTTGCCCCATGTACAGGCGTATTGTCCTTTTTACAAATTACACATTACGCAATTTATGTTATATACCGGTATGTAAAGAAATGAGTTTTTATTGACTTTTTGGTACATGATTGGAGATCTTTTCATCAGGTACATTTCATTAAAATGTCAACAACATATTTTTCACTTACTGAAATGCCATACCGCGTATTTCAATAATTCAGAGCAAAACTCCACAAAAAAAGAGAAAGTTAATTTACCAAAAATTACCGACTTGTGTAAAAATGGGAAAATGACAAGTGAGGGTGTGTGTAAGGGACTCTGTTCTAATGTGGTCATGTGGGCGTTGTGGTCTAGTGGTTGAATACGACTCTCGTCTTTCAATCTGAGGGACGTGGGTTCGATTCCAAGCCATGGCATCTTTTCCTACAGCATGGAAATCTGTCCACGTTGTGCTGCACTCAACCCAGGTGAGGTGAATGGGTACCTGGTAGGAATCTATTCCTTGAAATGCAGCGCGCGTAACAGCTGCTCTGCTAAAGCCAGGGTAATTATGCTACATTACTGGAGAGCACTAAGAGACCACTGATAAAGTAAGTGTTAAGTGCTATACTGTATAAGAAAGTTCCACGCTACATTTCCACGCGTTTTCTAATAGACTTTCCTTAGCGGGCAATAACTTTGGTCCGTGGATAAACAATTAGAAACTTATTGACCGACATTTGATCACAGTCATAAGCAGGCAAAAATGTATTAAATTTGCCCTGCTCAGATGTCTGATACGGTTAATAATATATTTTCTCACTCGTTCCATCAGTTACGTGTTTGTAAAGTGCACAAAATTGTTTGTATTCATTTTTAAACAAAAATTCTCTATATTATTACGACCCAATATTTCTTTAAAGTAATTTTGTAATGAAACCAAGCTAGGGGCTTTGCTTTTTTTGACAAGAGCCTCTGTTTTACTTTTAAATACAAATGTCATCTGAGGTAACTTTATTTATTGATTGTGTTCTTTAAATCTATGATTATGTTATATATATATTATATTATGTCTTGTAGTATTTTCGACCTTGTTATGTTTATCAAATTATGTACAATATTATTATGTACAGGGCGCGTCGTGGTCTAGTGGTTTTGACTCTCGCCTTTCAAACAGAGGGTCGTGGGTTCGAATCCTAGCCATGGCGTGTTTTCCTTCAGCAAGAAATTTATCCACACTGTGCTGCACTCGACCCAGGTGAGGTGAATGGGTACCCGGTAGGATTAATTCCTTGCATGCATTGAGTGCCGGTGATGGTAGCTCGAGCTAAAGCCGGGGTAATAATAGCAAGCGCTTTGTATCCTCAGGCAAAATCCAGCTATTATTATTATTATTACAATTGTGAAACGGAAATCAATAAATCAAATCAAATCAATAGTTATAATTATTATCCTTCTAACTACAAAAAAGGTGTAATTCTGTATTTTACCAGTAGGGTATTGATTTGGATGAGTCTGTGGCGTCCATGTGCTGACAAAGGTGAACCTATACTTGACCTCTTGGTGGGGCGGGGCACAGCAGCGATGAGGGTCAGGGGTGGGGGATGGGGCTGGACCATCTGGGACCTCTGTAAATAAAAAATAAAAAAAACAACCATAATACATGTAGTTTAAGTAAGTGTTTAAAATTTTTCTCCAAAGCAGTTTGTTCATAAAATTAATCCATTTTGATTAAGATAGGGGCGGGTACTTACATGTATATGCTACTTTGTCACTGATTGTGACAATATCCTATTTCTAACATACATAATTTGTTTTCCCTTTGAAGTGTATGCAGGTCTATGAGTAAAATTATTCTTCAAAATTTTCCCTCAACAATTATGCTGTAAGTTACAATGTATTTTCATTCAAGTACAAATATAACATATGTCTTAAATTAATCAGGTCCACCAAATGCTGTGGATTTGATGCCCTGTTGAATTTTTTCAATGCTCCTCTCATAGGTATTGAATAATTTTGTGCCTTTTAATATTTTCAATTTGTGCTGTAACCCTACAGAAAAAAGTGGCATTGCCCTAAAAAGAACAAGATTTAAGGCCTGTAAACATCTTAACAATATAAACTAAACAATCTATGCTATCCCCCCAAATCTTATGCTAATGATAAAAGTATTATTGAGAAAAGAACGTGAGTTAATGAAAAGAGGAAAGTTCACCTCTCTCGCAGAGTTGCAAAGTGAGTCGACCATCTTCAGCAAACCACACTGTTTTCTTCTGAATTACACCAGCTCTGTGATGAAAAAAGGGGACAAAATCATTCTCATTATTATTTTTTAAAATCATTATTATATCAATATTATCATTATCATGATGCCCAAGTAATTGACTTTTGAAGGTAACTTCAAAACTTCAAAAAAGGGTGAAAGAATCACTGTGGATGAAAAGGATTAATCCCGTACCAAATAGAGTCTCTGGATATACTTGTCTCCAATCTTCGGTCCAGTGATCAAGAAACATGGAGGTACAGACCACCACAGGCAGCAAACTTTGTGACTGATCAATTAACTTGAGAAAGTCCACAGGTCTGGAGTGGACGAAAGCTCGCCCCAAATAATCATTAAGGTTGGTTGAAGCTTAAAATGATTTAATTTATCATCCCCAACTGATGAAAGTTTTCTGATTTATTATCATTTTAAAAGTTCTTAGCTTTGTGTTGTAGTGCCAGTGGCTCTGATTTTTGTCTTATAACAGGGTCATGTCCGGGAGGGGGGAACTTAAATTTGGTTTGGATGGGGGTGAGCAGCTGAAGGTTTAAAACCCATACCCATATTAATGGTACCCATTATAAGGGATTTATTAAAATTTGACAAGCCCAAAAAACAACTAAAAAGGGTTATCACCCAAAATTGGAGGAGAATATGGACCCATGTATAAGGCCAGTATCTAAAAATTGGGGGCATGCTTAGGGATTTTCCAGCATAAAACCATACCCCATGTTTAGGGATTTCTTCCATAAACGCGACCCATTCAAGCGGCACAACCCTGTGTGCCTTATCTCGTGAGTACCCCCCCTCCCCCCGGGGGTCATGTGTTAGAATCTCAGTGTGGCCTTGTGTCCTTTGGTTTTGGCAATGCATCATCCATACTGTGTAACATTCCATCCAAGTTTATCCAGTATGTCTTCCAACCGGGGGGGGGGGGGGGGGGGGGGGGGCACTTAAATTTACGAGTGGATACCATGCACGACCAAAAAAAACAAGTAAAAAGGATGTCTTTTTAAAAATAGGGCACATTACGTAATAAGGGTGTAAAAAACACTAAAATAATGAAAAAAGGGGATCTATTTTGCTAGGAAAGCTACGTGTTTAGGGTCAAATTTGCAAGGGTATGAAAAAGACATATGTTTTATAAAAGATGTACTTTTTGCCCCAACAGTCAACACTACTTGTTTAGAGTCCAATTTGCGCAAGGTGTGGGAGGTGGGCCGTACGTACTAAACCCAATGATGTAGGTAAAGGTAAAACCGACGTCCTTGACCTATAAAAATATCGCTGTACTTGTTTAGGGGGTTCAATTCTGGGAATACTTGCCAAGGGTATCGTTTCGTTTCCAATACTTGTTAACGGTAGGGTTTCACACGCCAATACTTAAGGGGTGCATTTTCAGAATATGGAAAATACTTGTTTAGGCTGCTTTTCGAGACCCCATGGTATCCACTTGTCAATGGAAGTGCCCCCCCCCCCCGGTCTTCCAGTGTAGTATGCCCAGCAATTTGAGTTTGGAAACTCTTGTTGGAATGCTTCCCAGGGAGTGGAAAAGCCAGAATCTACTGGACCAGGTGATGACATATCTGTTATTGTGCTCGATAAAAGCGGAATGGTTATTATCATCATCATTACAATCACCATCATAATCATTATAACGATACCATTATGATTAGTATCATAACTATTTTTATATCATCACCATTTTTAGGTTTTGAATTATGACCATTATTTGTAGTTATGTCTATATATGAAAAAGAAATGATCAAATTCAGAAGACTTCTATTTCAGAATACAAATCTAAACTATAGATCTGCATCTATACCCAGTTAAAGCCAAAGGGGAAGTTCACCCTGACAAAATCTTTGTTATATCTTATCTTATATATCTTATATCTTATATATATATATATTTATATATATATATACATGTATTGGTAAAGGTTTGTGGAAAATCCATTAATGATTAAGAAAGTTATTAGAATTTCAAGTTCTTGATTTGTAACGTCATAAACGAGCCGCTGCCCCATTAAAGTTAATCACAAAATGCATAAATTTAATTTTTTATGCTTTTTGATGACTTAATTTTTCTTTTCCATTTCAGGATCGGGTTTGAAATCATTTATGAATTGATATACTGAAGGTACCATGAAACCATTTTCAATTTTCTGAGAAAATGACATTTCATTGATTATTTTACCATGCGATATGTATGAAAGCTGCTCGCATATGACATCACAAATCAAATAATTAAAATTAAAAAATAACTTTTTTATTCTTTGATGGATTTTCCTCAAACCTTTGCCAATATTTCTTATCATATATCTGCTTTTTTTTTTTTACAATAAACCCTTTTACAGGATGAACTTCCTCTTTAACTTTAACTAGCACGATGAGACTATATATACATGGTACCCATTATCCAATGCTGCTTCTGATGGATTTTGAGTCATGCCTCAGCGAGAAAATGCGATAGAATGTTCTGATTACCACAAGTTATTTGTGTAGGTGGATGGTGAAAAATATCCCATGGGCTGGCTTTCACAAATGAACATGAAAACAAACAACTATAGGCATCCCTACGTCATTGCTTAAATATGGTACACAGGCAAGGCTTATGACTGTTTATATACTTAATGAGTCAGTATATTTTTCACCATGTGACCAAAGCCCGGTGCACACGATGCGATTTGTTGCGATCCGAATTTCAAAGAAAAACATTTGAGATGAACATTCCAGCCGATAAAGTTCAAAATGGTGGCATGGACTACTGAAATTGAAATTCAGTCTAGTTTGAGCCTCCCTGTAGGAATAAAAGTAAAATCAATCTCAAACTGAATCACAATGATGTCATCATCAGCTGAGACTTGAAGCCGATTTGGACTTTTCCCTGACCATAGGGCTTGCCGCTAGGTAAAATAATTTTATTATTCCTATAATGCCAAACTTCAAATAGAATAATTTTACGTCTTGCACCTTCACATTTAATGCAAAATGGGATTTATTAAAAAAATTGCATTGTATCGGATCACACGTGCGCTGGGCTTAAGAATTCAACTTACGTCTTGGAACCTTCACATTTAATGCAAAATGCGATTTATTTAAAAAATTGCATTGCATCGGATCAAGCGTGCGCTGGGCTAAAGAATTCAACTGTATGTAGCAAGGGAAAAATATCTGGGAGTAAAAAACACATTTTCATGTATATAAAAAAAACTTCCTTGAAGCTTTCTGTGACCCAACAGGGTGAATATGACCCCACTTCTCCGACACCCCCTTTTCTCATTCACTTTGTACACACAGAATTTTCATTCTCTGATTGGAGGAAGTAGACTGGTAACATTTATTCCTCAATAAAAATTTAAGAGTATTTCATTGTTTTATGTTATATATTTTCTTTGCATTGGAATACTAATATACCAGGGTTCCAAGCTTTTTGAGAAAACAAAATTCCCTGATTTTTCCCTGATGATGTTTAAAAATTTCCTGATAATTATTTAAACCCATTCCCAGTTTCGCATGTTTTCAAAGTTGCTGCAGTGAATTACATGTATTTCCAGTATAAAAACAATGATGTAAAACTAATTAGTACCACCATAACCATTCATTCAATGGATGTTGTTTTGATATGCAACAAAATACAACAGAGTCTGACTGACTACCGTGCTTTCGACTTTTGGGCTGATCAAAATTCCCTGATTTTTCCCTCACTTGAGGCATGTTTCCCTGATTTGAGGTAGTTTAAAAAAAATCAAATTCCCTGATTTTTCACTGACTAGAAAAAAGTAAAATAATTTTACCTGATGGGCTGGAAACCCTGTATACAGGTAGGTAATGTATATATTGTACTTTATTCTGTAATGTCATTTAGGTACTATTAAAAAAAAAAATGAAATGTGGAAATAAATGAATCAATAAATCAATAATTTCCAGACTCAACCCTCTCTTTCAAAGTCTTTATTCATTTAAAAAATGTTCAGCTTTTCATCTGATCAAACTTATAGCTATGGTATACTGAAAATATTACCAAAAGATGCATTAACCTAAAAAGAAATGAGACATTCTCTAAACACGTCTTTTTTCCTTCACCAGAATTCAAAACCCTCAGACATTTCTTTGGAGTAGAACAGGATATCAATAGCAGCCCTGATTATATCTTCAGATGACAACTTTATGGGAAAGAAATATCAGAGAACTACATTCTAATTGCTTAAGCAGACTTTAATACAGACTCTTATCAACAGAGAAAGCTATCTTGACATTGAATCTCATAATACAGTCTACCACTGAACATCAATGTTTATAACAGCAGCTTAAAGATCATGGTGTCAGTTCTCTTCTCATCTTCATTAACTTCTCATAAAGATTTCATACCGTCATAAAATGCATGTCAGTCATTTAGAACACATACGCAAACATGTAAAAATGTCTCCAGTCTCCATTCTTTAGCTTACATGTTTATCACCACATTGTTAAAGCACACAGGAAAGTCTATTTCCCTTATATTCAGTTCTAAAGTGTAGGTTCAACATTACTATCATGATTATTTTCATCATTTTTTTTTATAAATAACATTTTGTCTACTATGGATAAGTCTTAATTCCCATTAAATTTAGTTTTGTTTCTAAATTGACAATCAATAAAATAATGTTTCACATCATAAATTTGGTAAACTTTTCTGACACAAACCGTCAAAGCCATCTTTTGACTTGATCAAGAATGAACATGACTACGTATACCAAAATTCCGTGGAAATTTAAGACTGGCCGGTGACATAATTCTGCTTCCTTACAACCGCTATAGTCAAACAGGGGGCATGAATCATATCATGTTCTTAGATACGCCACTATTCATAATTCCGGTTAAACTTCGTAATTCCGAAGGTTCTTTATTCCGAAGGTTCGTAATTCCGAAACACGTAAATTGCCTATACCTCGATGTTCGTTAATCCGAAAACGTAAAAGGGTTCGTTAATCCGAACATTTGTGGCATTATTCCGAAGGTTCGATAATCCGAAAACGAAATAAGGTTCAATGTTCCGAAGGCTCGTTATTCTGAAAACGAAATAAGGTTCGTTAATCATTTCGTTTTCGGACTAACGAACCTTCGGAATTACGAACCTTCGGAATTGCGAACTTTCGGAAATACGAACCTTTGGAATAACCGAACCTTCGGAATAACGAAGCTTCGGAATTACGAATGTATGCGCATAATTCCTGCATGACCATCCTGTAAAATGTCAAATGAAATTATTGGGTCTGAAACTTTTTTACAATAAAGTGTTTTATTGATTTCATGATCAATATAATTAAAACAATCATCAAAAGACTAAAACTCTGAGACGTCTCTGTTTATCAGATTAAACTTATTATTTTTTCCTTTTTCTCTCCCCCTACATTTTCACGATATGGTGCAAGGGGCACGTAACCCCTATATATGCCATTTTCATGATTCCTGTTTGACTGCTGTTAAATTGAAACAGGATTATGAGAAGACTTCTCTTGCAAAAAGCATTAACTCCACTTGTTTACTTGGGATTGCCAACAATAAATAGTAATGACAGAAAAGGTCAATTTTGATGATGACATGTACTTGGCCTTAATGACTTCCCATTAGTTGAACTTAATTTGAAAATGGAATAAACATACCCTTACAGGACATAGCAGTTATTGTAATAATGCTAAAATATTTGCTGTTGTCATTCGTGTTTTGGGCTTTTGACGTGTTTTGCAGCAAAATTTGTTGCCGATTTCCCTGGGAAAAGAAGCGTTTGAAAGGTCGGTTTACTTTGAGGTTGACTTTACGGTCTAATAACCAATTCGTTGCAATTACATTTCAGAGTTGTCACAAATCAATTATTCATCGGAATTCCCGAAGTGGCCATCCAGAACGTCCAGCTATGCATTGTAATCAGCCTCACGTGGCATCGTG
This sequence comes from Lytechinus pictus, assembly GCF_037042905.1. NCBI lineage: Eukaryota > Metazoa > Echinodermata > Echinoidea > Temnopleuroida > Toxopneustidae > Lytechinus > Lytechinus pictus. The sequence continues at coordinate 12,045,757 of NC_087263.1, read as the reverse complement.
GAGTGATCCTCAAATTGGCACCAGTGATGAACTCTGATAGGGGAGGTTCATTTTCAAGTGTGACATATGTCAACTGCAGCAATCCCCAGTTTATTCAGACATGACGCCTTGTTGTCAGAAATATATCTAGAAACCTTGACAAGAGTAAATGCTCTTTTAAGTTCTTACACCTAGTATTTCAATTGCGTAAGGCTATTGACGCTACAATAGAAGAATACCATAGTAGATGAAGTAGTATTTTACTACTTTTAATACATTACTTCTACTACCAGTAGTAGAAGTAGTAGTAGTAATAGCAGAAGTAGTAGTAAAAGTAATAGCAGAAGTAGTAGTAGTAGCAGCAGCAGTAGTAGTAATAGTTCTGGCAATAGTAGTAGTAGTAGTTCTAGCAGCAGTATACTAGTGGTTTATTTCCAATTGGTCTAATACCATTTCGTCTAATTACCAACTTGTCTACTATCATTTGGTCTATCATCGATTCGTCCACTATCCCCATGGTCTAATAACCAGTTGGTCCAATAGCCATTTTGTCCATAAACCATTTGGTCTAAGTGGATAAGTATTAATTGGACAAAATGAATGAAAAGAAAATGTGTATTAGACCAAGGGGTTATCAGATGAAATGGTCATAGACGAACTGGCGTTAGATGAAATGTTGATTAGACTACATGAAGGTAGACTATGTGATGAGTGGACGAGTTGGCAATAGACGAATCGGCAGTTTACCATAGTAGTAGTAGTTTTACCAGTAGTACTAATAGTAGTGGCGCTAGTAGTAGTAGCAGAAGCAGTACCATGGTAAATTGATCCCAAAATGAAATCAATAAACTGAAATCTAATCCATTGTCCATAAACCATTTGGTCTAAGTGGATAAGTATTAATTGGACAAAATGAATGAAAAGAAAATGTGTATTAGACCAAGGGGTTATCAGATGAAATGGTCATAGACGAACTGGCGTTAGATGAAATGTTGATTAGACTACATGAAGGTAGACTATGTGATGAGTGGACGAGTTGGCAATAGACGAATCGGCAGTTTACCATAGTAGTAGTAGTTTTACCAGTAGTACTAATAGTAGTGGCGCTAGTAGTAGTAGCAGAAGCAGTACCATGGTAAATTGATCCCAAAATGAAATCAATAAACTGAAATCTAATCCATTGTCCATAAACCATTTGGTCTAAGTGGATAAGTATTAATTGGACAAAATGAATGAAAAGAAAATGTGTATTAGACCAAGGGGTTATCAGATGAAATGGTCATAGACGAACTGGCGTTAGATGAAATGTTGATTAGACTACATGAAGGTAGACTATGTGATGAGTGGACGAGTTGGCAATAGACGAATCGGCAGTTTACCATAGTAGTAGTAGTTTTACCAGTAGTACTAATAGTAGTGGCGCTAGTAGTAGTAGCAGAAGCAGTACCATGGTAAATTGATCCCAAAATGAAATCAATAAACTGAAATCTAATCTAAATGCAAAAAAAAGTGCTACACTTGAAAAAAAAAAAGTAAAATCAGAAAGATGCTCTAGATCACAGACAGGTCAGATGGAAAACCAACCTTCTTCTTGCGGTCCTTACCCCTCGGAGAACGGATCCTATTTTCATCAGGGTAATTCCATTCTAAAATCCCCTGGTCCTTAATAAGAAACCAATTGGAGACAGGGATGAGGCGGGTCCATCCATCTTCCATCTTCGCTTCTTAAACGCTAAATCAAATTAGTCCTTAGTTCTTTTCTATTAGAAGGTGGTATGAAGCTCCTTATTTTAAAATTGAATATGGGGTGCAATGACCATTTAGTTGAGTGACGGCAATGTAATATAAACTCCCCAGTGATACCACACGGAGGGGAAAAGGTCTACGTAAATCTATAAGGAATGGATATTTTGCCCTACTTTGTGATTTGACCCACAAAAGTTGGATTCTCTGACTAAGTTAGTTAACCCAATTTCTTACTGTCCTGTGTATATATAATACTCCTCTCTGGAAATAGCAAACTTGTTATTATTTCTCTTTTAGATAGTATTGACGAATTGGAAATACACCTAAACAAAGCCCATGCAATACGTTGTGTATTTAAATAAAAATGTTAACCTAATCTCCTCTTACACAATTTTTGAGACCTTTAATCACATGACAAACATAATCAATCGTTTCTCCATCTTCTCTTTGGCATACAGCTCAATAAATCAAATCATATGCTCTCTCTCTATACATAATATTATATCTCTCTCTCTCTCTCTCTCTCTATATATATATATATATAACTACATATATATATATATATATATATATATATATATATATATATATATATATATAGGGCACATTTTCATTATTTGAGGGTTTTATGCAAGAAACTACAGGATTTTCCCTCTAGAAATCCAATCTCCCAAAGCAATTTGAACTTTGCCATGATCTCAATCATCAACCATATCAAATGGACACACCTTGGCTAATTCGCTGACCCACCTACCAACCCATAACCTTTCTAATCTTAGATTTCATAAAACAAAAGTAAACTTATCAAATCCTGGAGTGACTCATGGGTCCATTTACACAGCACAAAATACCAAAACACTGCTTCATTCACACAGCTCATTTAAATTATCATTATTTTGGGAGGGGGTCCGCTTGAAGTTGAAGTAAAAAAGTATACTTAGGTCACTTGAAGGTTTATACTATTAGTAGATTACTCAATGTGATTTAAATATTGTATTGCTTTAAACCTTGTTTTCTCTTTATTCTTCAATGCTCTCACTGAATTCTTCTACATCCAATCAAGTACTTGTGTGAATCATCGTTGATCAATTGTGACAAGTTACAAATCAAATAATTTGAAAGCTTACTATGTTAAGTTTGTCAAGCTTAATGATAATCTAAAAATTCATTTTGGGCAAATTATTTTGGGATGGCAGGTTATACATCTAGATAACTTATAAGCTGCATTGCACAGTAAGAATCTTATTAAAGTAATAATAATAGTCAGTTCTTGTATGGCGCATAACACATTATGAATAACGTCTTTATGCATTTACCTCTAGTCTAAATGACCCTTACACGTAGAAACCAATATGTTTTTGTGTAGGTGTATGGGTCCCCTGCGAATGAGGTGTTCAGAATTGGAGAGTTATTGCCAATCTGAGAATCAGACCTCTGCCCAAATTGATAAAGCTGAAGATTTACTTTGTTGACAACAATGTGATTGCTATGTAGAATCAGGCACAGCTTCACGATGAGAATGCTGCCCCCCCCCTCCCCCCAAAAAACTCAATCATCTGGTACAATTTAAAAATAAATCATATTCTACAAATAAAAGAAAATCAGGTCAATGATGATATTTTTATTAGGCACTTACTCCTTGCACCTAAAAAATGAAAGAGAGCACAGAAAAAAGTATTTCATAATTATGGCAATCAGGCAAAAAACTGATTTTAATTTTCAGGGGCTACTTTTCACAACTTACTACCTGGTTTTGCAAAACATTGAATAAGCTTTAAAACCGCTATCTTTTGAGATTCCAGGGTTCTTTTTAACCTTTTTTTAGTCCCAGTGTAATTATTCCCTGATGGCAATGTTGGTGACTTCATATTATCTGTAAACAGTCTCCCTATTAGGCCTACAAAATAAATGCTCAATTGGTCCTAACTGGTGTGAACTGGGCTATGATATGATTCTCACTATTTAATTAGATTTCACTGCCCATTCGCACCTAAAAAGAATACAAAAAGGCAAATATAAATTATGTCAACCTGAATGAATGATCAATTGACCATGTTAACTTCTAAAAAAGCTATTGCTAAGCCTATATGGGTCTAATTTGACCCTATCATAGAAGGAATTATATTTGATGCCAATTTGATAGAATACTGAACAAAATAATGAAAAACATGTACAAATAATGTAAAATAATAAAGAATAACAACCATAAAAGATATGACCAAGATTTTTTTTATTTATCAAAAATACTCAAAATATCAAAGTTTACCGTGTATATATATGGAACATTGTTAGGTCTTATCCCTTTCAACTAGGAGAACAAGTCCACCCCAACAAAAAGTTGATTTGAATAAAAAAAGAAAAATCCAACAAGCATATAACACTGAAAAGTTCATCTAAATCGGATGTAATTAAAAAAAAATAAATTTTTGCTCAATTTCACAATACAGTTATATGCACATCCTGGTTGGTATGCAAATGAGGAGACTGATGACATCATCCACTATTTCTATTGTATTTTATCATATGAAATACATGTATAAAAGATCATAATTTTCACCTCATTGTCAAGTAAAACTGCTATTAATTCCTCCCTGAACATGTGAAATTGGCATTGTTTAATAATATAAGGTTCAGTCAAGTTGGTCTTTATTGTCAAATCTGTAAAAAATGAATTATTGTATAATTCAAACAATAAAAATCAAAAGAGATTGTGAGTGAGGGACATCATCGACTGTCTCATTTGCATATCGCTGAGTTGTGTATACCACTGTTTTGTGAAAAATAAGTATAAATTTAAATTGTCATACCTTTCTTATTTTAAATTTTCAGCATTATGGTTGTTTGATTTTTCTCCATTTCAAATCAACATTTTTCTGGCGTGGACTTGACCTTTACAGTGTTATGAAGTTTAATTCCCCCTTCAGAGATCTTTGTACATTGTATAAAATGCAACTCAACAAAAGGCGAATGAATTCATCGCAGGAAAACACCCTTTTTAAATAATCCCCAAATAATGTACGTTTTGCATTTTATTTTAGCTCTGAATTAAAAAACAATATCAGCCATATTGTGAAATATTGAAAGATTGTCTGTGAAACCAGACATTTCCCTCTGTCAACACTGTAATCTAATCAAGATCAATAATAAGACTACATCATTTCATGTCTGGTTGATAATGATGACAAGACTGCTTTCAATTGAATTTTTACGATGGGAATCATAAGAAAGAATCAGCAATAGAAAAATAAAAAAATATTGTTGACATTATTTTTCCATTTCAAGTTTAAGTTTATAAGTTCTTAAAAAAATCTAATTAACAAAACTATGATTTCAACCCTTTTTCCAAAACCACTGCACATTTCATATTTTGCGAACATGCTGCTCCCCTTTTTATGTGGAATCCAGAATGATAATGGTCACACCTTTGAATATAAAACTACAGCACAGGGGTAGCAGATGTTTCATGATGAAATCCTATCAGGAGAGGGGGGGTGTTGATTGTTCTGTTTAAAGGGGAAGTTCACCCTGAAAAAAGTTTATTGTAAAAATGACAGAAAAAAAAATATTGCCCTAAGTTTAAGAAAAATCCATCAAAGAACAAAAAAGTTACAAGAATTTTAATTACTTGATTTGTGATGACATATGTGAGCAACTTTCCTACATATCATCTAGTAAAAAAATCAAAGAAATGTCATTTACTCAAAAGATTGAAAAAAAATTTAGTTTAACTTTATTAAGTCAATAGACAAAAACATTTCAGACCCTTTCCCCAAAAGAAAACAGAAAAAAGTCATCACCAACCATCAAAAAATGGAAATTTATCCATTTTATATTACATAACATATGGGGCAGCTGCTCCTTCATGGTGTCACAAATCCCAAATTTAAAATTATAATAACTTTCCTAATCTTTAATGGATTTTCCTCAAACCTTCATCAATATTTTTATTATATTTTCTGCTATTTTTACAACAAACTGTATTTCAGGGTGAACTTCCCCTTTTAGTTTAAGTAGGCATACTCATATGATACAATGATTTTCCTGAAGGAAGCACGATTGATTTCCCTGAAAAAGGGACCTAAAATGAGTATTATTTCTCTCCATCTCTACTAGAAAAAAAAAGTATAGTATGGGGGCTGGGGTGTACTGCTGTACTGCCCCTACCCCAAAGGAATACCATTTTGTCAATGAAAAGAAAAAAATCACTGAAAGCTTGAATAAATAAATAGATGTACTTTCACAGAATGCTGACTAAGGTAGCATCCTCTTTATCAATAAGACTAAACAGATTAAAAAACAATTAACCTTCTAAAAGCAATGTAGGACCTTTGTTTGCCTTTACAATATGCCCATAACAAACCCAGCCTCTTTCCTGATGAGAGAATAATCACCAATCAAGATATGTAATCTATTATTAAGCAACCCAATTAAAAACATTACCCGGCACGGACCTGCGCCTAAATTAAAACCTAAATTGCGCTAAAAGAAGTCTGCAGAGCTTGAGGAGTGCACGAGCACGAGGAGAGATTTCCTGAAAACTTATTTGCTCTAGTAATGCAGTGTCTGCTCATCGACTTTGTGTTTCGCATATAGATAAATGCATAAAGAGATGAAAATGATGCTCAAAGTGAAAAATATAAAGAGAGGAAACAAATTTACAAATATGAGAGAAAAAGGGAGAGGAAGATAGAGGGATAGAGAGCAAGAACGAAGCGAGGGAAGAGAGGGAGAGCGAAGAAGAAAGATGACGAGACAGAGATAGAGATGGTAAGAACAGGGTTCCCAGCTTTTCAAGAAAAAAAATTCCCTGATTTTTCTCTGATGAAGTTTAAAATTTCCCTGATAATTATTTAAACCCATTCCTAGTTTTGCATGTTTTCTAAGTTGTTGCACTGAATTACATGTATTTTCAGTATAAAAACAATATGTAAAACTAATTAGTACCACAATAACCAGCCATTCAATGGATGTTGTTTTGATATGCAAGAAAAATATAACAGAGTCTGACTGACTACCATGCTTTCGACTTTTGGGCTGATCAAAATTCCCTGACTTTTCCCTCATTTGAGGCATTTCCCCCTGATTTTAGGTATTTTTAAATCAATTTGCCTGATTTTTCCCTGACTGGAAAAAAGTATTACAATTTTCCCTGATGGGCTGGGAACCCTGAAGAAAGAAGCAAGGGAAGACAGGGAGAGTGAGAGAGATGAGAAGTATTGGGAGATAGAATTGGAGATATAGAGAAAGAAGCAAGAGAGTGAAAGAGATTGAGAAAAAAAAGTGGGAGATAGAGATATAAAGGAAGAAAGAAGCAAAAGAGGGAAGAAAGGGAGAAATGAATGATAAAGATGGGTAGATAGAGACAGAAAGAAAAAAGCAAGGGGACAGAGGGAGAGCAAATGAGAAAGACTGGGAGGTAGAGAACTAGGGATATACACTGCAAAAATGCTGGTGTTAATTTAACACCAGCCTGGTATCTTTATCGGTCCACACCAGAGAAGTGTTGAAACAACACTGGTTCGGCATTAGGCTAACACCAATAGTACATGTATTAAACCAATATCGGTTTGATTCTTAACTTGTGTTGTTTCAACAATTCTCTGGTGTGGACTGATATAGAAACTGGGCTGGTGTTAAATCAACACTGGTGTTTTTGCAGTGTAGACAGAAAGAAAGAAGCAAGAGAGGAAGAGAGAAAGAGAAAGATGGAGAGATAGAGATATAAAAGAAATAAGCCAGACAGGGAAGACGAGTACTGACGAGGGAGGGAGCTGGAAGGTGTAAGGGGTGCATGAGAAGGTGCACTGCAAAAACTTTTGCATTGATTGAACACCAGCCCGAAATCTATATATGTCCACACCAGAGAAGTGTTAAACAACACCAGTTTGGTTTTGGTCTAACACCAGATAGGTGTTTATACAACACCAATTGGTATTAAAACAGCATTGGTTTGATTCCAAACTGGTGCTGTTTCAATAATTCTCTGGTGTGGACATATATAGATACCGGGCTGGTGTTAAATCAACACCAGAGTTTTTGGAGTGGAGGGAGCTAAAAGGCATAAAGTGTGCATGAGAAGGTGATGCCATACAGCAAAACTTCCCTTCAGCAGAAAAATTTTCAAAGAGGGTAGTCTGCAGGTACAGACCCTTGGTTTTCGCAATTTGCATAGTGCATAATGCAGAGTCTGAAGTAGTGAGACTAGATTCACTATGTACTGTGGCTGGCTCTACTATTTGACTCAGAGCCTTTGGTGTCTTCAATCTAGACTTGGTGGAGCATTGCATGTGGCCCAGTGGATTAGTCTTCTGACTTTGAAACAGAGGGCTGTGGGTTCGAATCCCAGCTGTGGCGTAATTTCCTTCAGCATGAAATTGATCAACATTGTGCTGCACTCAACCCAGGTGAGGTGAATGGCTACCCGGTAGGAAGAAATTTTTTGTATGCTTGAGCGCCTATATAGGCAGCCCAGAAAAAGGCGGGGTAATAATAATAGCAGGGCTCGCTTGGAGAACAGTTTTCAGAACTGAAGTGGCTTTCCTGGGTAAATATACCTATATTATTATTATAATTTGTTAAAATATCAAATATGAGTCTGTGCTTGCAGACTAGAAAGAGGGTGTTAGAGGAGCTTCCTTGCTAAAACACAAGTCTTTATTTTACTGTTTTGTCAATTATGTCGCATTAACCTTAAAGGTATTGTTTAACTTTGTGAGCAGCCGATTTAAAAAATTCTCAAACCAAGATGAAACATGTGTACAAGTGCATGTATTAGAACTAATAAACCCTGAAAACAACCATTATTGAGAATGAAAAGCTAAAACTACAAGGCAAACCCCGATTTTGTAAATAGGCGTCTTATAGACGCCTAAATAGTACACAAAAGTGTATGGGATGAAATTAAGATGGTGTTTTCGGTCACTTTATATTTCAATTTTTGAAGCACTAAATAATTATTTTCGAATGCAATTTTTTCTGGGCTTCATTTTTGTAACATATCACAGACACAGGTGACAAGTGTGACCTTCTAGCTCAGATTTTTTAAAAGTCAAACCTATGTTAACCAATCACTTTAAAGTTTGTTTGGCCTCACCTGAAAATGACACACCCTGTCCCAGCCGGTGGAGCAATCCACTGAGCCGAGATGGATGTCTTACTTGATGCGAAGGTGTGCTTCAAGGCATGGCTGCACCTATCTGAGAAACGCACCTTTAATTTGTCTGTAATCTGATGAAAAAACACACAGAATTTTCTATGAAATATAAAGGCATTGGTTAGTTACTTTGATTGAACATCTAGAAAGACCAGAGCCATTATTTCAATGGGTCTGAATTGAGTGATCCATTTGTATCTTTTTAAGTATTTATGTTTGCACTTATTTTTTATTTAATATACACTGTATATTGTTTTAATTCTTATATCATGAATAAATCCAAACCAACACATTAATTTCACTTTGAATTCTGAGCTTCAAGGTTCTTGCTACCCTGTCACCTGTAAAATGAAACCCTAAAAAAATACACCTGAACAATTTGGTTTAGTGCTTCATGAAGTGCAAAGTGAAGTGACTGGAAACATCATCTAAATTTTACTCTATATCCTATGTCAAAGTGGAGACAGTTCCCAATGCAAACATGATGATTATTCGGGCATGGTTTTTCTTTTTAAATTCTTCTATAAATTTGAATTATTAAGATACACGGTTTTATTGCTCTAGCAATGGTTTAATGATTAAAAAAGAGACTTACACTGAAATTTCCTGCAAATTCATTAGGGGCAGATTCCTTGGTTGCGACAAGAAAGAATTCTCTGAAAGACACGGGTGTTGTACTCTGAAGAAGGACTGTAAAAAAAAGGAGAAATAAAATAATATGTTTCAAATAACTATACTACATGATTAATTAACTTACCTAATTGACCCCTGCAGTGTTGATATTGTCTGTTCTTTCTAGCATTCAAGAACTAGGGTTTTGAGATTTTGGCAAGAACTTAAGTAAAATCATACATACAGAAATGAAAATGGCCATATGCAACAACCTTGAGGGACACCAGCAATATTTCCTCTGATGACGCTTTAGACCTGAAAATGTGTTCACTTGGTTGATACACCCTTAGGGCTGTTGAGTAGATTCAAATGGATATATTGGTTTATAGTTGCTAGTTTGTGAATTTAAGAAGTAGAGTTGCTAAGTTCAAAGATTGTTAAAGCAACCTGTCGCCGTTTATAACAATTTTCTTTGTCAAGAAACCTCATGGTTAGCAAGAAAGAGTTTTTTTTTCAAAAAATGCATTATACACTGTAATACATTTATACTAACTACTCATTTACTGAGAGCACAATTATTTTTATGGCACTAACATTTTGTAGAAGCTGCACATAATAGAAAATTAGGAATAAAAATATTCGAATAATGTTCTATTTCTATTTCAAATCACAATAAACAGACACCTAATTTCTTCCAAAGGAAATTATGATACCCTCTGTATATGTGTATATATTTTGAAAATGCTGACGGCTTATAACTACTAGTATTACTTAATTATAATGGTTACATTTGTGTATCAAATATGACAAATATATCTGTAATTTGTATGTGATGGCTCTTTAAACGAATGATACATCAATTCGATTTCAAATCAAATCAATGAAAATAACAGAATATAGTCTGAAATAAGTATTTCAAAAGGGAAACCATTGACTGGCTGTTCCCTGGATGTTTAAATAAAGATCAACATGGGTGAACAAATGCAGGATATTACTGAATATATAAAACCAATTGACCTGAATATAACAGTTTGTGATACTATCCCGGTTTCCTTTTCCGCATCCCATTTCCTTCCTTTAACAGTTAATATAGATCTCTGTCTGGATTCAATTCGATTCATTTCAATTCAATTTGCATTTATTTCATTCTCGGTTAGAAATGTACACACCGCTCACAAAATACAAGAAATTATTAACAAGCTATCAACAAGCTTAACAATCTATTTCTGAAGGAATTAAGTGACTTTCTTTCATTCATTTCTTTAGAGGTAGAGTTCCCAGTTACAGGGAAATTGTGTCGTACAGATTTCATTATATTAGTTTTAGCATGCCGGAAGTGAAACAAATCCTTGAAATGGGTATTGTGATCATGAATTTGGTGATTTGAGATTAGACATTTCATGGTAACAAGAAAAAAGAAAAAGAAAACACCTACACATACGTTCATTTCTTGAATGCAACATTAAACATGGACATACTCAAGGATTACAGTAAAATCACATGAGCAGAATGCTAGAAACCGCATGATTTAATTGATTCAATCGAAGGAAATAAGGGATGCTGAATGATGGCCTAAGATTTACCTATCAAGGAAACAAGATGTTTTGCAAATAAAAGCTAAAACAAAAGTGCTCTTTGAACCTGATTTTGTTCTTATTTTCAGATTTTCAGGCCTACCGACCTAGTCTGCAGGCACAGATCTCTTGCATAGTGCATAAAACAATCTGAAGTAGTGAGACTAGATTTACTGTAAATATGATATTCTATAATTTTATGAAATGATATTTTTTTTAATTTTAAAGTGCCAAAAAAACAATACATCAATAAATAAAAAAATGATAAAATTTCAGTTTCATTGGCTTCCCATAATTTTAACCTAAATTTTTATAGAACATGGCCTAAAAACTTCAGATACAGGCCGGGAGTACACAATTTCAAGAGCAAGAGACAGAAATGCTCTATATCTTTCCACTCAAAGCAACATGCTTCTCTCCAATAGCGTCTACAAAGTCAATTTGACTGCACAAGACAGACATCTCTATTTCTAAGAACAATGATCAATCATTTTGCCGCCTTGTATGTGAGAGACAGCTGCAAGAAGTACCTGGCTGACCCAAATAGAAACGCTTGATCAGACAGGAATGTCAACACATTCGGTTGCCCAATTTACTATAAAACGCAATGGCAATTTGCTTCCATATACATGACAACTTCAGACTATGCATGCTGTAGAGGTGTTTGACATCATGGTATGTTTAATGTTTTACAATCATTTTGACCAAACTGTCTCATTTGACAAAATAACAAGTTGTACAGAAGACACTTTTCAATGGTATACCCTGATTTTAAAATATGAACACTTATGACAACCTGTTCTAAATCTAAATGCAAGAATAATGTTCTGTAACTGGATAAATATGAATCTGTCCCCAATATTACTGTTCTGAAACTTTTTAGAAAATTTGAAAATCAAAGGAATTTTTGTGCAACCCAAATCAAACCAATCAGGAAAAAAATTGCATGATAACCCAATGAATATCAAAACGTTGGAATTAAATTGTAAAATCTACATATTATTGTTGAATGATCAAAATACATAAGTACATTATCAAAGGGAATTGTAATTCAGACAATGTCTTAGTTTCAAATAGGTTAATTATGCACGAAATGTTGTGACACATGACTGAAAAACACTCCCTCATGTGCTACAGTACTTAAAACACTCAACAATGTCAGGCAAGAATAGCTATTTGCACTTTCAGCCTCTTAACAAATGAGATATGTGCCCTTTTAGCACTCTATCCAGGCTGACAGGAGCAAAAACATTCAACTCTCTCAAGTATTTGGTATTTTACAAAGAACAAGCAAATCAAGTAGAGGAAGGGGAGGAAGGGGCACATATGCCCCCTTTTTACCACAGGCTCTGGTGGTTCTGCCAATTTCATAAGTAGCACCTTTCCTTTTTAAAGTGATTTTAAAATTACTTCTACTTTGATAATGACAACAATTATTACCTTTTTTATTCATTTGTTTCATTTATTATTAATTAATTCATTCATCCATCCATCCATGGAGCTACTAATGATCCATCTATTCACTCATCCATCCACCCACCCATCCATCCATCCATCACTCATTCACTCATTCACTCATTCATCCATCCATTCATCCATCCATCCATCCATCCACTTATTTATTTGTTCATTAATTAATGAATGTATTTATTTATTTGTGTATGTAATTATTATTGTTTCTGGGAGGGGGAGGGTTAATTGAAACTTATTTTGAAACGAAAATTTACCCTCTTTTATGTCTTTTATAGATAGGAGAACCTCTTTTTGTTCTTCAAACCAACTTCCTGAGGACCTTTTGTGTAAAATTCTGGACATGCCCCTGTTTAAAATGGATGTGAAAGTGTTTACCATGGTTCTGACAACTAGTCACAATAAGTTAAGGCTCTGAAACATGGAGAGGTTCGGCTGACAGAGTCTGCTATAAATAATCAGAGAGAGAATACAGAATAACATTCCTCAGCTCAGGCAGTGATACATTACTTTAGAGAAAAGGTGTTGAGTACTTGATTAATAATATAACCAGTTGGTCTAACACCCATTTTATTTTCATTCATTTCACCCAATTAACACTTATCAAATTAGACCGAATGGCTTATGGACTAAATGGCTATTGGACCAACTGATTAGTAGACAAAATGGTGAGTGGACGAAATGGCAATAAGCCTAATGGATAGTGGAAGAATTGATGATAGACCAAATGATAGTAGACAAGTTGGTAATTAGACGATTTGGCATTAGACCAATTGGAAATAAACCACTATAATGGCCACAACACTTTGGTTCGTCCTTCATGCAACAGAACAAAGAACTTCAAAAAATGTAGGGTTTAAAATTTAAAGTAAGGAAAAGCGAGGACAAGGATAAAACTGTCATTTAACGTCCCCCTTCTCCTTCGTCATTTCTACCACTCGCAATCCGTCAAGTTTTAGACGTAATGAAAATGTTTCCTGACAACGCTCTGGAGGCAGTCTTTCCAACGACCGAAAATTGATAAAAGGTTTCCTGTCGCAATGGTACATTCATGACCATCTTTCCCCATCACAATTCATTTTATTCATTCATCAGTCTTTCATGCTTTCCACCAATCATACCCTATTCCAGTAAGGCACGTTCACATTCTTCTACACAGTAAAACGCTGTTTAAAATTTTGATACAATGCTGTTTACTATATGAACCTTATAGTTGTTTAAACAAGTGTTTTAATTGTAAACAACAAAGTTTGATTTTTAATTCTCAATAAATTAAGCATGGTTGGTTAAACTGTTTGACAACTAGTGTAAGGTTCAAAGGGTAAACAACGTTTTTACTGTGTAGTTTCAAAGATAAAGTCCAATGTTCTCAGGTTTACTTTAAAGGGAAAGTTCAACCTGACATAAGCGTGGATTTAATAACAGAGGAAAAATTAAAGAATATTGGTGAAGGTGGTAGATATCCATCAAATAAAAGTTCGTCATGTATCAGTATCAATAAGTATGGATTTTAAAGTTTTTAAGTTGCTGTGTCATATAAGAGTAGCTCCACAATATATGTGATATAGGCCTAAATATTACATAAAATACAATTTTATCAGAAAAAAATATATTTGTGCATGATATCAGATACATACTTTATACCCACTTCTATAAATAAATTATTTTCAGTTAACCATTAAAGGTCAAGTCCGTCCCAGAAAAATGTTGATTTGAATAAACAGAGAAAAATCAAACTAGCATAACGCTGAAAATTTCATCAAAATCGGATGTAAAATAAGAAAGTTATGGAATTTTAAAGCTTCGCTTATTTTTCACAAAACAGTCATATGCACAACTAGGTGAGTCAGTTGATGATGTCCATCACTCACAATTTATTTTGTTTTTTATTGTTTGAATTATACAATTTTTCACTTTTTACAGATTTGACAATAAGGACCAACTTGACTGAACGATATAGTATAAAACAATGCTTTCTACACATGTTCAGTGAGGAATTAATCATTGTTTCACTTGACATTGAGGAGAAAATTAGAATATTTCATATTTCAAATAATAAAATACAAAAGAAATAGTGAGTGGATGACGTCATCAGTCTCCTCATTTGCATACTGACCAGGATGTGAATAGAACTGTTTTGTGAAATTAAGCGATACTTTAAAATGTCATAACTTTTTTTATTTTACATCCGATTTTGATGAAAATTTCAGAGTTATGCTTTTTGGATTTTTCTCTTTTTATTCAAATCAAATTTGTGTTGGGGTGGACTTGTCCTTTAAGAAGTGGTATTTGATGCAAAGTATGTTAAATGTCATCTGGGGCGCAGCTGCTTGCATATTGTCACAAATTAAAAACTTCTCTGATGCAATAGTTTTCTCTAGCTGATATTTTTGATTTCATTAGATCACCTTTATTGTCAATTTCGAATAAAAAAAAAAGAATAATACCCTCATAATCTGCTATGTTGCTTTGCTCCCTCACTTGTCAAAGTTCTTGAATAGGGCCCCATCCCCACAAAAATCAGCGACAAACTCTGTCCCACCAAATACTCTACCAGTATCCGATTCCAATAAACAGGTATCATCTTCCCAAAACACTGCCAGGCACGTTTACTGGGCAAAGAGTGTAACATAAACTTTAAACACTTTGCAGTCCAACAAATCAATTGCAGATTAATGGCTCAATGTACTCCAACCTGGAAACTATATTGATCATATAGGTTTCGTTTTACATTTGCTCAAACTCTACTGTAACATATCTTCAGGGCTTCTACTTGGGTGAGGAAGTGTGTACTATGATCAAGTTCCCTGAATCAAACTGCTGCAATATATTGCATTCCACAAAAAAGGAAACCCATTTTCAGAGATAGATTTCACAATTATAAAATATGTTTGATTATAAATTTCACATTTCTGGTAAAAGTGGAATCTCCTTTATAATTTGAGACCAAAATGTTAGCATATTGTTCAAGCAAGGCAGATTACAAACAATAAATACTGAGGCATATCAGAAATGATCTGCGCAAAAACTTCCAAGTGAATCTGAATATAAGAGATAGGCGACAGAAACTCAAGAATTACAAAAGATATCATAATGAGCATATCATCGAATAAGCACGGTCATTTCACAATTGGCCAATCTTGTCTAAGTTTAATGCACAATCTGATTTGACAATGAACTTTCAAACTCTTGCTCATCAATGCCTGAAGTGTTCGTCTTACATCAGGTATCAAAAAAGATAGAAGAAAACTGAGCTTTACAATATTACAAATGAAATCCAATAATTCATTTGCCTATGAAGAAAAACAAAGGGAAACCCAGTTTACTTTTTGTGGGAGAAACTGAACTGTTTAGAGGGTTGGTGTTGATTTAAAATAGAAAGAATGGACCATACATGACAATGCTTGTTATCTTCTCCAAATCACATTCTACGTTAACCCACAATACAACTAGCAAAAGAGAACATCGGGTGAACATCGGTTTACCATTGCCGAGACATGCGAGTGGGATGTGCTATTCCCAATACACCAGTGATGCGATTAATCAAAAAGCATAGCTGACAAAAACATGAAGAGCTCTTTCCGCTTTATCAACAGAAATGACCGAGGATTCCAAGAATAGAGGCAAAGCCTGCTGCCATGCAGTAACGAAATAAAGTCATATGAACAGCTCATACCAAAGCCTGCCCTGCACTAACAAGATAAAAGTCAGATGAGCAGCTCGTACCGAAGTTCAAATTAAATAGGCTGACATGAATGTCTCCATGTGGATCAAACGGAGTTATTCTTATGAAGATTCCATCTGACTTTGCCATGTATATACAGCGCCTGTTCTTATCAAGTCTTGATTTTGTGGGCGTATTGGAATGGGGTTTGTATTGCCATTAATTCATGCAGGACCACTTTACTAGTCAGACTCAAAGGTTTCAAAACATTTTCACTCATTTATTTTCCATGTCAAAATCATGATGCACTGTAAAAAATGAAGTGCTAATGTAGCACTTACAGTGCTTGTTTTTACAGTGTGGATGGCACTTAGGCTAACCCTCTTTACAATAATATTGTTCTACATAAAAATATTGTAAATACTGTTTGAACAAGTCTGAAAGTATCCCCAACCCTGCTTTCACACTATCATTTTTTTTTTTTGGGGGGGGGGGGGGGGCTGGCAGTCCTCTTGGACACAAGATTTGCATATTACTCTCTCATTGGCTCAATTAGTGTCTGAGCCTCAGAGACTGATGTGAACTGTCAGTCCTAAAATATACACACACCAGTTTTCAAAACGGAACTTCCTGGAATTTACTCTGAAAGTTCTCCAGTCTTCCATAAGTTATAATTCTCTTCTAATACACACACACAAAATGAAATATAGGGCCCAAGCCCCAGTGCCGTAATTGAGCCAACAATTTTGAGGGGGCGAAACATGACGTAATGGGCAAAGTGAATAAAGACTTGCGAGCGAGCGAGCAAAATTTTTGACATTTTAATTAAAAAGATCCGATTTTGGGATAGATTTTGACATAATATTCAGAAATATTCCCGAAAATAATAACTTGCTGGAATTTCTCACTTCCTGGAATGATCCTGGAAAATATCAAAACTTCCTGGAATTTCCTGGATTCAAGAAAGAGTGGGAGCACTGTACACACATAAGATCAGGCCGAGACTTTGCCCTCCCCTTGGACAATATAGTCGGAACCCAGGGTTGTGTCTGACCCCAGCCAAAGGGCCATCCCTATGCCTGTCTCCCTGTCTAACCCCAGAACAAGTCCCTCTCGGCAGAGTATCAATCATTCCTAGTTGAGCTATCACCACGGCTGCGTTCAAGCGAGCACATTTCACAGAGAATCACGCTTTCAATATGCAGCGTTGAAATAGTCTGCTGTGGAATCCCTCCACTCAAGTCAAAGGGTCTAAATGTGCCACTTACAATAACTTGTGTACTGAAGGAACCTAAAATTGAAACAGCAATTGCTATGCAATATAGTCACAAATACCTTTAAAATTGCTGTACAAACGATTTCATACCATTTATTGCTAAGTATAACTTGTTAGTATGGCTATAGAAAAGGTACAGTATTTTTTACCGTAGCATTTTATGTGCCAGTCGTGAATGCTGAAGACCCATTTGTTGATCGAAGTTTAATCAGGGTCTGTGCCTGAAGCTTAGACGAGCAATGAAAAGATTTGTCTTCAATTGTTGGATATAAAATGTCTTTCAGAAAACATGTAAATGTATGAAATGGTAAATACTAAACAGGGTGCATTTCACAATGTGACTCTGCGTAACAAGTTGCTAAAAAGATCATAGTGGTTTACTTTTGAATTCTGATAAGCATTTAAGGTGGGCAGTTGATATGTCTTTGAATGAGGGAATCAGCAACGTGGCGTATCCCCTGAAGATTTGCAGACAGTCACATCAAAATAAAGGAGTGGTACATTTTTTTACGGGCCTTGGCATTAACTATAATCTCTTGATTCGTAGTTGTCAATTTGTCAACCGTCAGCCGTGTAAACACTATGCCTCTTGTAAACTTTTTTTTCGGGAACTAACCTAGGATAACCTTGAACCTTGGAAGTTTGGGATACAACCCAACATCTTTTTTTTTCTACCTTTTTCGTTGGACGTAAACTATGGAATGTGGATCGTTACAAGCAATGATGATAAATTGTTGGAATACTCTTCATATATACGAGTTATATGTGCTGGTCTTCTATTTGTGATTAACTTTCATTCTAGCTCAAGAAACGTGCTGCCTGAAGTTCCTGAACACATTCCTGGAGAGCATTTCACAAAAGTTTAACAATCTGTTACAAGCTACTGAAACCCTTGCATCTGCTTGACTCAGAGCAATGTCATCAGTGAAAGTCACTGACAAGATGCATTACGAAACACTGCCCAGGTTGAGCTATCAGGGAGAGGATGAACCCATTTCACAGACAATTGAGATATTATCCTGCAGACCGGAGGATCCATATTTTACTCCTTCTCTCCCCCTCTGTGCATCTCTAACTCGCCTTCCATCACTCTCTCCCTCTTTCGCTCTGACCCTCTTGTGTCTCCATGTCTTTCTGTCTGTGTCTGTCTGTCCCCCTCTCTCTCCCTTTCCTCTCTCTCTTCATCTTTCTCTCTGTCTCTATGGCCCGTATTCTAAACTCGGGCTTAACTTAAACTCAGGTTTAAAGTTGTGGTTTAAGTATGGATAGCAAATTGTTACATAAATCACTAACAGTAGAAATATAATATTTCAGCTCATTTGGCTCTCAAATCATTCATAAATGTCTAGGAAGTATAAATAGATGATTGTCTTCACCATCGATCAATCAGTACAGTAAACATACATGTAAGAAACATACAACTTAATAAAAAATTTGACACTTCTGGCTTCCCATAATTTTAGCACAGAGTTAGACCATGTAGACCATGGTCTAAGTTAAACCTGACCTCAGCATACGGGCCTCTGAGTCTGCCTGTCTGCCCCCAATCTCTCTCTTTCTCTAGGTCCATCTCTGTGTCTTTCAATCTCTTCCTGTATCTATCTCTCTCTCTCTCTTTGTCTGTCTCACTACCAGTGTTAGGAGCAAGAAAGGGAATGTAAAAATCCTGTTTCTTCAAATGGAAGCAGGCGTTATCACATCACATCAGACATCTCTTAATAAAGGATGCCCCACATCGGATGTTGGGTATCACTAGGGGGTAAGAGAACTAATATATCACTACATCAACATGATGCTGATAAATGGAAAGGGGTGGGGGAGATGGAGATGATAGGAGTAGTGATAAATTTATACAAAACCGTGAAATCAATGTTTTTTTTTAATAACAAAGGATGCCCCACATCGGATGTTTGGTATCACTTGAGGGTAAGAGAGCTAATATATCACTATGGCAACATGATGCTGATAGATGGAAAGGGGAGGGGAGAGGGAGGGATTGAGATGATATGAGTGGTGATAAATTGATACAAAACAGTGAATTCAATGGGTTTTTTCAGAATGATAAAGGATGCCCCACATAAGATGTTTGGTATGGCTTGAGGGTAAGAGAACTGATATATCACTATGGCAACATGATGCTGATAGATGGAAAGTGAAGGGGGAGGGAGGAGGGATGGAAATCATATGGGAGTGGTGATAAATTGACGATACAAAACAGTGAAATCATTTTTTAAAAAATTGTAATCATGGTCATCATCCAATTGTGCTGGTTCAAAGTAAGAGGCAATACTTCTGATGTAAATAATTGAAGGAAAGGGAAGAGTAAATGTTAAAAAAAGAAGAATTAATCCAGTTGTTTGCAATTTATCATATGTAAGTGTGATTCAACAGGTTTACCAAAGAAGTTAGAAGAAGCAACCCTACTCGAAAGAACACAGTGTCCCACAGTGTGTTCACAGTGTGTGACACAGTGTGGAACTCAATGTGAAATCACCTTCACACTGTTGAATTTTAGCATTTCAACAGCGTGAATCACATATCCACATAGTCGACCATGTGAACACAACCTGAACAGTCACACTATCGAGGTGTCCACAGTGTGCAAATATCTTCACACTGTTGAATTTGAGCATTTTAACAGTGTGAATAATACTTTCACATAGTCCACTATGTGAATACACTGTGATCAGCAAGGTTATAACAATTTTTCATGTAACTGAACTCAACTGCAAGTCCTAAACTTGCTTTTGACTGATTTGAATGACTCAGTCTAAAAGAAAAAGAAGGGTAAAGAATAATAGAAAATAAAACAATAGAAAGAGAATAAATGAAAGAAGAATGAATCCAAGGAATAATTATATAAATTTAGCGAATGGAGCAAGGGAATAAAATAGTATGGGAGTTCTAAAAATTTAGACTGCAGACAAGGAAACTATACAGGCGCAGAAAAACAAAGGGGATGAAAGGTAATACAAGAAAGAAATGGGAGAGATAGAAATCAATCAAGCAATCACAATTGATTGTACATTGTAGTCAATGCAATCAATCATAGAAACATGTTTTACGATTGATTGCTAAGCTTTGTGTTATGGGCCCCTGATTGTAGTATTTGCATGGTCAGCCCCCAACTGTCATCTCAGCCCCATCTCCCCTTTAAGAACTGTTCTGTGGAGTGGACTCTCTTTTCATTAAGTTACTGGTCCACCTGATATGTGGTTTAGAGAGACACAACATAGGATTGTGGAGATTGAATCTCAGTTAATTAGAAAAGGTATATACCCATATCATAAACTTTCCATACCCCATGCTTGGAGGCAATATAATCATCAGGTTGCTAAGTAAGATACGATATCAACTTCTGAATAAACATTCAACAATCAATATTGAATACGCAGTGAAATATCTTCCCACGGGGGTGTTTCACAAAGATTTAAGTATGACTTAGAGTCGCACTTAAATGTCTAGTTGCATGCGGTATAAAAGGCATGACAGTGACTGTGTTTACACGCTGCATCGGCTAGCGGTTCAGAACCGCGAGCTGATGCTGAATCGTTTTTTTGATTGCATGTACATTTAAATGCGATTAACTTGCATCGGCTCTCGGTGCAGAATCTGCAATTTTGCACCACCAAAGTAGTAGGTTCAGAACCGCGAGCCGATGCAGAATCGACTTTTTTTCTACGCGTAAACAGAAAACCGATTCTGCATCAGCAATTGACACGCATTTCATTTACTTTACCATTATGACGTACTTGTAAGCGCACGGAGCCAGCGTTGTCTTTATTATGACGTATATTGTTGGTGCGCGGATCATTTCAGGTTTTTGCAACGCGAGCCGATTCTGCACCGCGAGCTGTGACAGCGTGTAAACGCGGTGCAAGATAAACCAAAAGCCGATGCACGTGTAAGCACAGTAATTATTGGTCAGATCATGCGAAGAGGACGCACACTAATGCGTATTGATCGATAAGATTGTGCATTGCATATCATGTAAACATCGGCATACATGTATGTGCATCTCTAAGTCAAACTTAAATCTTTTAGTGAAACATCCCAAGGGCCTGATGCAAAGACATCATCTGCAAGTCCCTAATGTGCGAATTTCATTGGTTGAAAGTTAAGTTGCGTTTGATTCTTGGAGTTGCATTTGATTGCAACTATTTCTGCAACAGGGGTCCGTTGCAGAAAGAGTTGCGTTTAAACGCAAGTCAAAAAATCAATCGCAAGTCCCAAATGCGCGCTGTTGATTGGTTGAAAATCAAGTTGCGCGTGATTTTTAGAGTTGCGATTGATTGCAACTACTTCTGCAACAGGTCTTGGTTTACTTAATGAATTAATGAAATATAGTTAAAATTTTACACAAAATGTTTAGAATTCAAACAGCAATATTAAATATCTAATTTGTATTGCAAAAAAAAAGTGGCAATGAGCCATTGACATTATAAGATACATTCATATCTGCATAATTAGAAAATATCTGTCAGTATCTGTTCAAGAACTTGTCCAAGCTTCAAATTAACATACATGTCAAGTTTATAAATGAGTGATCCTAATTAACATCTTGTGGTTATCAGCTAGTTACAAAAAAATAGCATTCCAATTCATGGACACTCGATCACCTTGCTTTACATCAAGAATAGTTCTGATGATTTAAGTTTACACTAATACAAAAAGTATACTCATTCAGGGATAATCATAATAATGCGAGTCCTTTTGTTTCACACTGGTCGCATATACACAGTAAAAACGTTGTTTGCTGTAACTATAATGAATATGAACCTTAATTGTTTAACAATTTAAACAACCGTGTTTAAAAATAGGAAATTAAACTTTGTTGTTCAAGATTTTAAAAACTTGTTTAAACTGTTACCCAACTGCTGTTCATATAGTAAACAGCTAAAAACAAAAATTATACAGTGATTTTACTGTGCACTAGTCATTTTTGTAAGTGAGACAGATGTAAAACCCTGGACGTAGTGAAAATATCTTTAGAAGATATGAAACTGTTGAATTTGTTATTCAAGAAAAATCAAAGTGTTGTTCACGGTATTCCATACATGTAGAAAAGTGAAACAGTGGATTCTGCATACTCTACCTTAAATGTTTGATTTGTTTTTACTACACCTAATCAAAAATTAGATTATGATATCAATTTGTTAAATAGCTAGAAAGTGCTTTAACCAGCAATGCAAACAAATATCACACATTTTGAAAGTAAAGTACAAACAAATCTGCTCTTCCACATTTCGAACAATTTGAATGTACTGACAGAAGTCTAAACTGAAATCAGATCAAGATAATGTAAGCTGATTCAAAATTGAAAGGTGCCATTTTTACTTCAAGGGGGGGGGGGGGGAGTGAACTGACCAACAATACGTGTTGTCTTCTCATTTACTGTGTATTGTGAGTAGATGTAGCTACTCTTGAATGATACTTTTGAGGTATCTATTAATACAGAGATTAAAGTAGCCCATTATTTTATCCGTGTAGAGAAACTAAGATATTTTTTAGAGGAACGGTTCCTGTTTTGCTACTTGGTAAAATAAAAATAATTATAGCAGTGTGAATGCACCGAGAAGCGGATTTGTGCATGTGTTATCATTCAAGTGGTTCTGTATCACAAGACTACACTGCTCAGAACATTGCATTATGGGTAACGAACATGACCAGATATGAGTTGATGACTTGGGGAGGAGCTAATAAGGCTGCTTTATTTGTTTATTTATTTATTAATTTTTATTTCAATAGGGTAGCCCCATCAGTAATTTAAATACTGTTTTACATGGGGGCCCTGCATAACATAAGAACACATAATTAATTACATACATATATATATATATATACATACAAAATAAACAAAAGATAGTAATAGCTGCTGGTTTGTATGCCCTTTAAAAACAAAGACAAAATAAAAGGGGAACTTTACCCTGACCAAAAGTTTATGGTCAAAATAGCAGAAAAAATGAAAAAAAAAATATTGCTGAAGGTTAGAGAAAAATGCATCAAAGAATTAAAAAGTTAGTATAATTTGAATTATTTGATTTGTGACGTCATATGCGATGAGCATTCTTGCATATCGAATGGTAAAACAAATCAATGAAATGGCATTTTCTCAGAAAATTTAAAATGGTTTTTACTGTACCTTTTGTATATCAATAGACAAATCATTTCACTCCCGATCATGAAAAGAAAACAAAAATAAGTCATCAGGAACCATTCAAAAAATGAAATTCATGCATTTTACACTACATAACATATGGGGCAGCTCCTCGTTTATGACGTCACAAATCCAAAACTTAAAGTTCTAATAACTTTCTTAATCTTTAACAGATTTTCCTAAAACCTTCACCAATGGTTTTCATTATTTGTTCTGCTATTTTAACAACAAACTTTTCTTCAGGGCGAACTTCCCTCTAAGGACCGAGAACAGAGGTGAGAAGAAGCAGGGAGGAGGCGGGATGCTGGATCAGGAAGTGAGGAAGGGGAAGACTTTAATACCCCTTTCATAAACCCAATAAAACACAATTATGCGGCTAATAGCAGCATAATTTGGTCGTAAAATCAGAGGAGGACAAGAGTTATCCGCATTATTCTGATGCTGAGCTATTATCCGCAAGGGACAAGATTTTGAGTTTATGAACGTATTTCCAAATAATGCGGATAATTGCCATGGTGCGGTCACAAGGTCACCCTTTTCCAACACAACCATATTGGAGGGGGCGTGTCCAGTTGTCATGACGATTATCCGCCTTTTTCAGGACGGGCGCTCGTAAAAATAATTTATGGAGTTTGTGAACGCAATTTTTATTGAATTATCCGCATTACTCTTAGGCGGCTAATTGGAGGATATGTTTTATTGGGTTTATGAAAGGGGTATAAGGAAGGAAAGATATAGGATGGCCAAAAAGGAACAGGAAGGTGACCAAGGGGAAAAGAGATTCAATATTAATGAAAAGTTGTAAGGAGCAATCGCAGCTACATGTCTTGGAGGCAAACATCCAACCTGCAGTTTCCATGGAAACAAGCCTTCATACACTGTAGGTGCGCGAGGCAAATATTGATATGCTTTCATCCAAAATGATACCTGGAGCTGGAAATTTAGAGCTCTCCTGAACATGATTGTTAGGTGCATGTACCGATTAGCATATATCGATCCCATGCTTGCCCAGTAGAACTAATTTGGCGCGAGGCACCGTACGTCTTTACGTCGGCTGCCTATTCGTTTTGCATGAACTACATCTTCTGAAAACTGATCCATCAACAAGTTTGTCAAACTTGTTAAAATGATGAGTTAAAAGGATTCTCTAATATACTTTCAAAGCTGCACGTCTTATCTTGGAAAATAATGAATCGGAAATTATAGAGTGATGATGGAATGACGGATTGCTTTTAACCAGGAAATTCCAAATTATCAAACTAAGCTTACTTGGTTGTTAAGAAAGAGAAAGTTAGGCCTAATTAATTATCATGAAAAGTCTTCAGTGCTTTCCCGAATTATTTTCCCTCAGCCATTCAGATCCAAAGATTTATATCAGCTTATCAAATAACAGTTGTTTATTTACTGAAATTGCTGAAAATTAGACATATAGGGCCTGTTGGAGAAAAATTGCATTTAAATACATAGTTGCAATTATCAAATGTAAGTCCCACTTTTGAATCCTGATTGGTTGAAAATCAAGTTTCAATTGATTGTTTTAGTTACATTTGATGCAAGTCTTCATGCAACTTGCCCCTGGATCACAAAATGGCAAATATACTACAAGGGGAAGATCGGACAGTACATAGAGCGCGCAATGAAACGTTCGGGAAGAGCGCCCTACAGCATTGAGGAAGTAACAGCCTTTTTTTACCTTTGCGTATCGCGATCTGGTTGAGTACAAAGCATATGAGACAAATGGTGAAGGGGTGAAAGAAAAGACGATTTTTATATTTAGAATTTTGTATGTTCAATTCATTGTTCATAACTTGAAGATGAATACATTTCAGAGGTTTCTGGGTAATAAAAGGTGGAACTATTCCCATGCGTCGCCCTTGTGCCCTCTCCAAAATGCCCTTTCTCATTTTCCCCATATGTTTTATACACAGTCGGGTGGTAATGTGCAAAGGGTTACTTACCCAATGCTACTGGCGTCCTTCCCCATCATCATTAATTGAGCGTTTCAAAAAATCGCTGAAGTGTCCGATCTTCCCCTTGTAGTATCTTTGATAATGGCCATTACAGATTACAGCACTGTGTTCATTTATCATTCAACAAGAGAGAGAAATAATTATTAGATATTCATCTGAAGAGCTCCGTTTGCTCCTGTTTAATTAAAATAACTGTGCCATGATTGGTTGAAGGTAATAGATAGATCAGGCGTGAGGTAGTCTGCAGGCACAGACCCTGATTGAAACTTTAATCAACAAGTGTGTCTCCACGCAAAGACTAGCACATACAAAACTTGCTGTTTCAATTCGAGAGCCTTCAGTACACAAGTCATGGGTAGGCTGCACATTCAGACCCTTAACTCGAGTGAAGGGTTTGCACAGCAAACTAGGAGTGAAGGGACTTCACCATGCTCAGACTATTCTTCAAAGTGAGGAGAATTTGTGCATTTTATTTTTAAGAAACTAGGGCTATATTTTTCAGCAAACATATTTCACCCTAGAATCAAGTGTTTTCAAAGTCAGAGTAAGATGGTTCATGGTTAAAACTATATTAAAAATCTGTCATAAAAAAAATATTTCAAAACATAAACATTACATGCTGAAAGTAATGCATTTGAATGCTGACCCGGCAGAACAACAGTGGAGAAAAGGTACTTTAACACAACAAACATCTCAATCAGGATTCTAGTTCTACACAGTAAAAATGATGTTTACAACCTTATACAACACTGTTCAATTTTACCATAAAGTTGTTTACCAGTTTGATCAACCATGCTTAATTCATTGATTAAATAATAAATCCAAACTTTAATGTTTCAGATTTCAAACACTTGTTTAAACTGTTAAAAATCTTCTGCAAAAGTTCATAGATTTTGTACAAAAAAATGTTAAACATAATTTTGATTGACTGATTGAATTCATTCTTCTTCATTTCTAACAAATTGACAAACAAATCAGAATATGAATAACAGAAAT
This sequence comes from Lytechinus pictus, assembly GCF_037042905.1. Taxonomy (NCBI): domain Eukaryota; kingdom Metazoa; phylum Echinodermata; class Echinoidea; order Temnopleuroida; family Toxopneustidae; genus Lytechinus; species Lytechinus pictus. The sequence continues at coordinate 12,019,160 of NC_087263.1, read as the reverse complement.
GAAAAAAAAACAACAGCAGAGAAAAGGTAGTTTAACACATTTTTACCATGTACGACACCAACAGGCTTTATAATACGTCCATGGATATGTAGTTCATACATTCCATTCCATCTATCTCATGTCATAACCTAAGGTCTCATCGTCCAAAGAAAGTGCAAGCAACCGATTCTGACCGAACAGTTTACACTGTAACAAGTGGAATGCCTCTGGCCGTCTCACCTGCATCACGCGATTCAATATAGCAGCAGTGCTGATTTTAAAAACTACTATAACTCGCACAAGATGTTCAGTGATACTTGGTTACTCTTATTTCCACGTTTTATGAACTAGACCAATACACTTATAGAGATATGATGGCAATTCAACAAATACCCCCAACGTGGCCAAAGTTCTTTGACCTTACATGACCTTTGACCTTGATCATGTGACCTGAAACTCGCACAGGATGTTCAGTGATACTTGATTACTATTATGTCCAAGTTTTATGAACTAGACCAACACACTTTCAAATTTATGGCTGTAATTCAACAAATACCCCAATTTGGCCAAAGTTCATTGACCCTAAATGACCTTTGACCTTGATCATGTGACCTGAAACTTGCACAGGATGTTCAGTAATACTTGATTACTATTATGTCCAAGTTTCATGAATCAGATCCATAAACTTTCAAAGTTATGATGGTAATTCAACAGATACCCCCAATTCGGCCAAAGTTCATTGACCCTAAATGACCTTTGACCTTGGTCATGTGATGTGAAACTCATGCAGGATGTTCAGTGATACTTGATTAACCTTATGTATAAGTTTCATGAACTAGGTCCATATATTTTCTAAGTTATGATGACATTTCAAAAACTTAACCTTAGGTTAAGATTTTGATGTCGATTCCCCCAACATGGTCTAAGTTCATTGACCCTAAATGACCTTTGACCTTGGTCATGTGACATGAAACTCAGGCAGGATGTTCAGTAATACTTGATTAACCTTATGGCCAAGTTTCATGAACTAGGTCCATATACTTTCTAAGTTATGCTGTCATTTCAAAAACTTAACCTCAGGTTAAGATTTGGTGTTGACGCCGCCGTCGCCGCCGCCGCCGCCGCCGTCGGAAAAGCGGCGCCTATAGTCTCACTCTGCTATGCAGGTGAGACAAAAAATGAAGTGCTAATTTAGCACTTACAGTGCTTGTATAGTGACTGCACTACGAGTGTTGATTTTCTAGTTTAAATTTGAACTAGAAAATCAGCACTAGCAGTGCAGTCCCTATATCATCCATGACCATGCATTTATCTTCCACACTTTCAGCGATTATCCTACTATTTACGTTCCTTTGATTTGAATGATCATTTACCAAGTTCACATTATAATACGTTATTTACGTTATTTACGTATTCGAGAGATCAGCGTCCAACAAGCCATGCTTCTCAGCTGGTCTCTCTTTTCATTTCACCCCTTTTATTTTTTTTACATACACACGAATACTCACCCTTTCAAGAATGTTTAGTTTTATAAAATGATGATATAAGTATCGTATTTTGTTCGTATAATTTACATTACCCAATTTTTGCAAATGTAAGGTCCTTACTTTTGTTCATTTTTGTTTGTAATTGTATTTATGTATTTCTATTTATGTATTTTTGATTTGTATGTGAAAAATGGAAAGAAAAGAAATGAAATAAATCAAAAAATCAATCCAAGCACTGTAAGTGCTAAATTAGCACTTCATTTTTCACAGTGTACCAGTGTGACTGGGGAGCAGCACAGATGGGATGATATTGGATCACATTTTGTTACCATGGTGATGAGTATCAACGGACCTGTCATCCACAACGACGATGAAGTTTAATCAATGTTGATCATCTTCAGATCGTCGTGACCGGAGGCGGGGGAAAACTGCATCAACAAAACGCGAAACCGGACAGATTGTTTTCAACCCAAGGAGCTGGTAAATGATATGGCATGGGAGCTAATATCGATAATGGAAAATGGAAGATGATGAATGTTTGTGGCTGAAACCTGTTCCCTTGAGCTAACAGAAACGTGGAGCGTTGTGGCCCAGTGGATTAGTCTTTCTGACTTTGAAACAGAGGGTCGTGGGTTCAAATCCCAGCCATGGCGTAATTTCCTTCAGCAAGAAATTTATCCACATTATGCTGCACTCGACCCAGGTGAGGTGAATGGGTACCCGGTAGGATTAATTCCATGAATGCACTGACCGCTGAAAGGCAGCTCGAGCTAAGGCCGGGGAAATAATAATAATCAACAATGCGCCTCCGAATAGATTATTTCTAGATAGATAGCGCTATATAACTGCCTATTATAATTATCATTATTATGATGCACAGCAAAAACTGTTGTGTTTACCAGTGTACAGAGGAAAACAAGTTATTTTACTCCGGTGTTAAATTGACAGTGTTAGTTTAACACCTATAGGTGTTATTACAACACCTTTGGTTGTTGCATTTACACTCTTTGGTGTTATGTTCAATCTCTAGGGTGTAATTTTAACGCCTCAGGGTTTGGTCCTCAATAGACACCAACTGGTGTCAGTCTTAACACCACAGTTTTTACAGTGTGCCACAAGGCATCAAGTTTGCTCTGCAAAATCTTGGCCTTAGGAAAGTGGTCAAATCTTCTGCTTTATCACACTTCATTTTCTTAACCCCATGCTATCCCTAAGCAAATATTTATTATTGCAAACCATTTGACTACATCGAAACATACTTATCTTTATGATAAGGAAATGCACTCTTAAAAGGGATTGGTTTAAAAAAAAAAGTATTGTTATATTCTTGTGACTAACAAAATTCTAAGTCAAATTTAACCTATTTATTGGTAAGAGTCAATCGTAATTTGGTTGATATTGACCATTTTCATGGGTAGCACACATTTTCACTTACAGATTATTTACTGTGCCAAATCCGTTTAAAGAGTGTAGTTTTCCTCTTCTAAACATTCTTGCTCATTATGACAGTAAAAACGCAGTTTAAATTTTATAAAATGCTCTTATTATATAAACCTATAATTGTTAACAGTTCAAACAACCAATCTTGATTCATTGAGAATATACAGGGGTTTTACTGACTATACACTTGTCTAAAAAAGGTACTCTTGCTCATATTATATTAACTAAAATCCTCCATCAAAAAGGAAAGTCAGTTTCAGCTGTCTGTATTTAGCATACCTTCAGCGCTAGGATTGCCTTCGACAGTTACAGGAAATAATATTCCATAACTACGAACAGGCCGAGGATTAATTGCTACAGCATGCCTCAAAGCTGAACTTTTAGAGGATCATAATTCTCGTCTTGGAGTAAAATAAACGTTTCCATCTGCCGGGGAAGAGGATGACTTTATTCACATTTTGAAATAATTCAGAATATGAGGATTTGCCTCTGAGCATTCAGCTTCCTTAACTTTTAAGGAACTGAGAAACATTTTAAAAATACTTTGAAATATGAGGATTCACCTCTGAGCATTCAGCTTCCTTAACTTTTAAGGAACTGAGAAACATTTGAAAATACTTAATATGAAGATTCACCTCTGAGCATTCAGCTTCTTTAACTTTTTTTTAAGGTGCTGAGAGACATTTCAAAATAATTCAAATTATGAGGATTCGCCTCTGAGCATTCAGCTTCCTTAACATTTAAGGAATTGAGAAACATGTAAAAGTAAGTATAGAATATTAGAATCTTTACCTCCGAGCAATCAGCTTCCCTTACTTGTAAGAACCTACTTTTTCAGAGCTTATTTTTTATGATGATGATGAAGAAGGCTGAATCCAGGTTAAAGTGTGAGTCAATCCAAAAAGTAAGTTTGGGCAAGTAGACAAGTGAAATAAGAATGACATTTCAAAGTATTGATAATTATGAAAAAAAAAAACAATTAAATGCACAACATGAGCAATATGTAAATGAGAAAAAGAATGATGTCACTTTAAAAATGTAAGACATTGAACGCACTCTCTCTGCAATGTTTTATTTCTCATTAAAGAGGACACATTGAGTACTTTATATATGTATGTATATCTTAAAAAGATACTGTTCTAATGTAAAAAAACTAAGGAGCATTCAATAATATATTCTGAAATGTTAAGCGCATTCCATGCTTTTGAATAGTTGTCATTATATAAGGAAAGAAAAAAAGATGCAGATATTTCATTTTGATAGGGCCAGAGCATGGCCATATTAATATGATTTATATTTTAATGGATACTTATGCGATTAGTAGTTTTAAGGGGAAATGAGCTGTGTGTTATAAATACATAGTCTTAAAATATTCGTTTTCAGATATCTGCTATAAATACTAATATGAGAATAGCTTGACCTATAATTGTATTTATATACAGAAACTAAAATGTTTTGAGAGGAAAAGTAATTGTTTTGCTACTTGGTAACATAATTATTGCGGTATAAATGTATTGAGTAGTTAATTAGCATGTTATCATTCAAGTGGGTCTATATTACTAGACTACACTAGCATTATGGGTCAGGAAACTGGCCAGGTATGAGTAGTTGAGGACTCGAGATGGTGCTATTGGTTCGTATCTGCTTTAAGTTCCATTTTAAGTAAATTTTCATGTAAAAGTCATTAAAAAAATTTGTTTCATATCTTCCTCATCATAATATTTGAGGGCATACATGTTCATATTTATAATAATGATAATAATAGCTGTATTTATATACTGTAGCACTTTTTGCCTCAAGATACAAAGCGCTTGCTATATTATTACCCAAGCTTTAGCTCAAACTACCATCGTCGGCGCTCAGTGCATTCAAGGAATTAATCCTGCCGGGTACGCACCCATTCACCTCACCTGAGTCTAGTCCAGCACAGTGTGGATAAATTTCTGGCTAAAGGAAAACACATCATGGCAAAAATTTGAACCCACAGCCCTTTGCTTGAAAGGAGAGAGTCAGAACCACTAGACCAGACTAGATGCGCCCACATAATGAATCGGAATAGTGATCCACATTGGCGGTAATTAATCAGAGCTATAGACAGGCTTTAGATTTAATTATCACACCAATTGACTATGAAATTTCCATAGGTTTTGTTCAGGGACAACTCGATTCAAGTCGGCAAAGGTTTAAGTAATGAAATCGCCCGCTTCCTTTCCGAGGGGTTATTCATCCCGCACAAAATTGATGTTTCAGAGAGAAATAGAACACTTCATATTCTTGATTTATTTCTCAACTAAATCACATTAATGATTCTACTTTCTGCAATTTGAGCTTAATCAATTCATCTGATATTGGCCCCCTTTTCTGCAGAAGCAAAATTCGAATGTACTCTTCTCCGACCGACGTCACGCGGCCGTTTCATAGGATTCCAGCATCTTTTTTTTAAAGGTAAATTTCATAACTCACAAAGTACTAATGTTTATCTTTCCTTTAAAAATGAAATTCAAAGGAACAAATCTCCATAAATGTAGAGCTTTGCTGTGACACTTACAATCAAATATGCCCTCAATATTTTTTCTTAAAAAACAATCTTTAACAAGCTTGCACTTCCAATCTCCTATTCATGAAATTATTTTTTAAAACTATATTTTTCATTCATTTTTGCAATAATCATGATTATGCTGCTGATAATTTATGATGTACACTGTTTTAAGGTAGTTACTTTTCTTTTACTTTATATGTACAATTAAGAAATAAAAATATGCACCTGTGTAATCTTTTCCAAGGTGCACCAATATCATTTCCAGCTTTGGCCCAATCTTTCGCTTCCAACGCTCAGTACATTCATGAGAGCTCTTTTTATTTTCAAAGATGGCCAGATATATATCCCTTTAATATACCTCATGTATAGGCAGATACCAATCAAATCTTTTATGCATCATTAGACATGTAGCAATCCTTTTCTCTTCTTAAAATCCTTCATGAATTATTCTTATCACAGATAAAAATCAACAAGTCAGACTAAAAAACATCTTCTCTCACCATAATATTAGAGCAAGGAACGCTTTAAGGTAAAATTGCTGATTAAATTTGGTTGGAGCCAATTCTGAATGATATACCAAATCGCGTGTTTATATTAAGTTTAGTTTGTTAATATAATTAATTATGTTAGTAGTTAGGTTGTATAATATACAGCGCTTTGAAAAATTTCATTACGCACTTCATCCATTACTAAAGGGATACATTATCGGACAAATCTCTTGTGTCATACATTTTGTATTTCTATTCTTATCAATTTCAGTTTCAAATTTAGCATATTGCTGTAGGGGCTCACTCACAAGCAATGGTTGGTTTGATAAGGTCCTAGCTCTTTTTTTATTTGTAGATGTATCTATCTTTAAAATTTGTAAATGATATTTCTATCGTGCCAATAAATCAATTTTTAATGAAAATATAACATATTAAAGAATAAATTATTTTTGAAATTCATTATCGGGTTGAAAAAATCAATCACAAGCCTGACAATTAACTGCAAAGTTGCACGAGATTGCTCGGCCTCGTCTTACAAAGAGTTGTGATTGATCTGATCAACCACAACTATGGAAAGCCAGCAACATCAACATATAAAATGCAAGTTTGTTCAAAACAATGCCTATATACATGTATGTTGGATATTCATACATTCATCAATTTCTTAAAAATTGAGTGTGCTTCTCTTTGTTTATAAAGGACATTATGCAAATTTCCTGGAGGAAAGAATTACGACATTTTTAGATTTCCAAATAATTTGAAATGATCAGTTCAATCGTAACTCTTTATAAGACGGGGCCATGATCTGCTTCTTGAAACAAGTAGTAAAAATCAATTTTGCTCAAGTGCCAATTGATTTGTAATTTGCAACAGAAATTTGCAACTGATCGCAAATACTTTCTGCAAACATCCCCTATAGCCTTCTCTTTGAACCTTCCCTTGTAAAGCCGATCTTTAATTGGCATTTGTTAGTTGGTAACTACCCCCAAACTGCATTGTACACAGTGGTGCCCAAAAGTCACATGACTAAGATCCCAACAGAAAATGAACATATTTAATCTATTCAAGTTCTGCCATGTTTTTACATATTCAATTGTGAAGTCATGTCATAATAATATTACATTGAGTAAAGATTGTTTCATTGGGCTAGCCGAACACTGTGGAGGTGGTATCTACATTCAACATTCAGCATGAAAGAGTGCATTTTATGGTGGGGCTCACAAACTTTTGAGAAGTGAGCAATGAGAAGAGAAGTGAAAAGAGAAGTGAACAATGAGAAGAGGACCAATTTGATAGAATATAGAACAATAACCCTAGATTTCTGGACGAAGTCCGATTGCTGTTTAATATACCAACACTGAACAGAACATCAAGTTGTGGACGGTGGAAATAACAACAACAATAATAATATTAATAATAATAATGATAATAATAATAATATACTGCAGTAAAATTGGAATGGTAAATGATACTCTTGTACAAATTCACATTACTGACCATTTAAAAAGCTTTAGCTTTCATGACAATGTCCTGGGGTCGGTTTCATCTTGTTATAATAACAAACGTAATGTACAATAACAGTTACAAGCTACTGAAATCCTTCACTTTGATTGGCTCATAGTAAATCTGTGCTAGAAATTGTGCGTTAGTTATTATGAAATGTGACCCTGTACTTTCCTCCAGGGGCACATTTCATAAAACTTGTTAAAGTAACAAATTTACAATAACAGTTAAAAGCTACCAAAATCCTACACTCTGATTGGCTGATTGTAAATTTGTCTTTATGAAATATGACCCTGTACTTTCCTCTTGCTGCTATTGTCTCCCCCCGAGAGTCCATTAGAACTAAGACTAATTTGCGGATGGATGGTAATACCCTTTGTCCGAAACCGCGATGTCATTAGATAAAAGAGCTTTTATACCCATAAGAGCAAGCATTATCGATAATGATAAATCATGACATGACTGCTTCATAATATTAACCTGTAGTCTGTACTCAGACTAGTTATGATATGAGGCAGCAAAACTGCAGTGATTTAATTTTAAATATCAGTGGCAGTGGCGTTCAGATGGGGGTGGGCTTTTTCACGACCAAGAAAAAAAAAGAGAAAAACAAAGAAAGGTGAAATATGATATCATTTTGTTAATATCATGTCAAATCTATTTAAAAATTTGATTTTTGTATCACCCAGCCCTCATTTAAAGACATTTTTATCATCTTTTATATTCGTATTTCTCATTCATTTGTTCGTTCATTCATTTCTTTCTTTTATTTATCTATTTCATTTTTTTGGAGGGGTGGAGCATATAAAATTGATTAGTCAACTTGACAACATATTAAAGGGAACCTTCATTTTAATAGGAGTTTCCCATTTCAATCAATAAATCAATCAATCAATCAAAATATCTCCCTATCTCATCAAGTAGCAAGACACTAACGTTCGGTATAGAAAACTTACCATATAGCTATCTACATGGCACATAGGGATCAAAATCAACGATCTTTGAACTCCATCGATTAAACATCTCATCTATTTTAAATCTATGAACTGATGAATGAATGAATGTGAACAGGGTCAAATTTGACTTCTACATGTCACCTTTAACAGGACAATCATCAATAATCATCTGGTAAGGAATAAACATGGACCCATTAAGGTTTCTCTTGAGGGAAAACTGACAAAATATTGACTTAAGATCCCCTCACAAAGTAATATGTGGATCACGAATGTATAGATGCTTGTTATACCTCCCTTATGAGATAATGATGTATAATGGAAGCAGTATGAAGGAATGAACTGAAATGTATAACACTTACATTGCATTACAAACGAAACATTAAATTGGTATAACCGATGGTGTGTTTTTCTTTTGTTAGATCATTCTTTTGTGATTGTACAAGATTTCCTAATAAAGCGTTTTATGAAATGGACCTTCTAAATGTAAATATTGGGTGTTGAACATGTTAGCCAAGTTTTACAAAACAAACTTCTAAACAAACAAAATATTCAAATTGATGTTTATGAATAAACTTTAGAATAGTATAAAGAAAGGGGAAAAAGATATTTTGAAAAAAATATTCATATATTGCAAAAAATCAATCAATTTTGACTTACTTCACATCTACCCTAGATGATGTAGAAAAAAGAAATAGAGCATTCTTAGATGAGGTCCCAAAGCAGGATATAAGTAGTCTGCAGGCACAGACCCCTTTTTTGCATTTTGCAGAATGCAGAGTCTGAATTAGTGAGACTACATGCAGATTCACTATGTACTGTGGCTGGCACACACAAAGAGAGTTTGGAATCAAGTCGTCAATCCAGACATTTTTTTTCTTTCCAATTCGCATAGTGCACAATGCAGAGTCTGAAGAAGTGAGACTGGATTCACTATGTACTGTGGCTGGCACACAGACAGAGAGTTTGGTGTCTAGTCTTCACTCTAGACATGGTTTTTGGTAAAAGTGTCAAATTGGAGTCTGTGCTTGCAGACTAGGACATAACAATGGGAAACCTGTGCATCAGACCATAAAAATGATGATTTATCATAGTTTGATGCACATAAGTTCATTGTGCACCTGACCATAAAAAATGATGATTTATCATTGTTTCATGCAGAAAAGTTCATTGTGCATCAGACCATAACAATGAGGATTTATCACTTTTTTGAAGCACAAAAGTTCATTGTTTACCCTCCAACATGTCTGCCATAGGGTACACTGTAGTCTACAAATGTAGACCCACATCTGCAGTGTGTGTACCACAGCTTATTCAAGGAGTCTGCATAGCAGACTAGGTCTACTGTGGCTGCAGATGTGAAATGGCTCGCTTCGCTCACCCTTTCAGGCTGGTTTGCTTCGCAAACCAGCAGCATGCGACGCTGAGATCCCACCTCACGAGCCATTCAGAGTCTGCATAGCAGACTAGGTACACTGTATGCTGGGGCATTGTAGCCCGGGGGATAAGTCTCCAGAGTCCAGACTTTGAAACGGAGGATTGTGGGTTCAAATCCCAGCCATGGAGTTCATGTGTAGTTCTACAATGTGCCACACTTGACCCAGGTGAGGTAAATGGGTACCTGGCAGGAATTTATTCCTTGAAATGCATTTGCACAGTAATTACCTCGCCCAAACTAAAGCGGGGGTAATATATCCAATTCCTTTGGATATGCATAGGCCATAGAGACATAATAATAATGTGATAGGCACTATACAAGAATGTTTATCATTATTATTATTCTGAAATTTGTACTAAGTTTAAACTACATTTTCTTGACTACTTAATTTCCATGCAGCATTTGTCCTGAAAATCAAAAGAGCAAAATACTAAGCTTCAAAGTCACAATACTATATCATCGAGGAATAACCAAAAATATCTTCACTATTCAAAGAATTTGTCCTACATAATCATTGAGTGTGCTGTATTAAAGTAAGAGCAACATGAAAGTTTGAAAGCTTGAAGGAGAAGTCCATCCCAACAAAAAGTTGATTTGATTTGATTTGATTTGATTTATTTTATTTCCACATTTCAAAACAAAAACAAAGAATATACAAGTATAATATTTTTTTTCAATATTACATAATAGGCAAATATTTTTTTTTAAACATAATGAATAATGCACATAAATCATTATAAAATATCAACTGTACTGTGAAATTATATCTATATATACATTTTCTTTAATTACTGAACATATATATATAGAAATGTGGGAGACCTCCATCTTAAGCTTGGAGCTTGAAAGTGATGGAGGCCTGATTTAAATACAGAGAGAAAAATTAACCGAGCTTACAGCTGAAAATTTCATTGTAACTGAATGTGATATTTTTAAATTTTATTTTATTTCTCAAAACATTTCATGTACCCTATATGCACATCTTGATTTTTAGCAAAAATGACGGATTAAACTACCCCATGTAACAATTTTAAGTTAAGCCTACAGGAATCATTCATAAAGTATTTGTGAAATCGCCCCATCAAACATTTCCCCTGTACTGCCTACGAACCTACATGCTCATGTACTACCGGCAATATGTATCACCAATGCAATCTCACTCCTGGTTTTATAATCCAGTAATAATTCATCTCCGCATCTATCACTCCCGCTGTTTACATACTTCCGCCTCACTTCCTTTACTCATTCACTCTTTGACCCCGATATCCCTCCATCTCCATCTGTGAAACTCTCCTGCCAGTCTTTCCTCTTTTCTCCCATCTATTCTTTCCTCTTTCTTTCTCTCTCTCATTCTCTCTTCTATTATACACACATTCCTTCTTCTATCATCTCATTCTTTTTTGTTTATTACTCTTTTCCTTTTCTCTCTATCCTTTTATTTCTTTTCAAAGATCTACACCTTTTTTCTTGTTCTCTCTCTTCCTATTCTAAAAATGTTTTTAATTGTTTTCTGTGTTTCCACATTTCTTTCTTTTCTCTGTTTTTCTCTCTTGACTTCTATCTTGCTATCTATCTATCTATCTACCCATCCATCCACCCACCCATCCATCCATCTATATATCAAAAATCTTTTATATCCTTGCCTCTCACTGCTTTATTTCTCATCGTCCATTCTTTCTTACATTTTTCCTTCTCACACTCTCAGTTTTTCTCTTTCTCTCTTTTTATCAATCTATCCATCACTATATTTCTTCTTTCTGTCTATCTCTCTCTTTCTTCTATATCCACTTCCTCTACACTTCATCACCGTTTCATCTTCACCTCAAACCACAAAGCTCCACCCTCTCTCTCCCTCTCTCCTTCTGTCTGTCCCCCTTTCCCTCTTTCTCACCTCCTCTGCTCATGTATCTCACCCTTTCATTCACTCTCTACATTATTTGACATCAGGAGCAATTGTCAGTATCAAGTATTGATTTTTCTGCGGCCAGTATCACCATTTGTCAAACAAATTGAGTTACATCCAGCTTTGCTGAAGGGGTATAAATTATAACCAATGTCGATTTCTTGGTAGGGATGGATGGGACTTACAATGGAATATTAATGGATTTGTACAGAACCATGCAGTGTTTCCACAGATCCAGAATAAATTTCCCAAAACTGAATCCCAAATTTCCTGAAATTCGTAGATACTTCCCTGAATTTTCAATTTCAGTGAGCCTAAATTTGGTCCAGGTGGCCTAAATCAACAAATATAGCTATTTTTTTCACAGCCTCTTTAAAAATAGGAACAAAATTTTTAGCTACATGTACATATGGAGGTAAACAATTCTTAAAATATAAAGAGAATATTCAAATTTGCTATGTTTAATTGTTGATTAATTGTAATTTTTGGATTTCCAGAAATTTCCTGGAATTTTTTCATCATCCGAACCTTTCCTGGAAAAAGTCAAAATTTCCTGAAATTCGGGAAATTTCAGGAAGAGTGGAAACACTGGAACCATTACTCACCCATATGGAGAAAGGGGGAGGGGTGGGGTGGTTAGAGAGAGGGACAGAGGGAGAGATAGAAAGAAAGAGGAAGAGGGGGGGGGGGCTTCTTGAAACATATCTCCAAATCTGCTCAGAACAGTGCACCTTCAAAATAGGTTTGTCTTCATCATTATCATTCCACTGTTTATAGTATAACAAATTAGATTCAATCACAATGGCTACAAAGCTAATGCAAAACTATAATGACTGAATTTCAAAATTTGTTTCTGACCTTTCCTTTAAAAACAAGCTGACAATTCGTTATGGACAGAGTTTTCTGCTTTCATTTAAGCAAAAATGGAATCAGAGTAAAATATACCCCTTTAAAATCAACACCTCTGCCAGAACAAGAATGATCAATAGCGCATGTAGATTGTTTGCGGTCTTCACGATCCATTAAAGATCACATGTAGTATGCAATGGCACCCATGAGGATGTGGTCCAAAGGCCAAAGCAGTCAGTAGATCTATTTACTTTGTTCTGTTCGCAAATTATCAACCTAATGATCATCCATTACTCCTTCCGCAATTCTAATTAATAATTATAATATTAATACTACTACTAGTAGTAATAAGCGCTTTACAGAGGTGAAACAAGAAAGCAAGAAAAAAAAATAATATAGAACCTATAGAAATACGTTTGCACTGTTAAAACTGCATGGGGTGTTGATATGGACACCGGTTGGTGTCCCAAGAAGACCACAAACTGAGGTGTTAAGAAGATTACATCCTAAAGACTGAACACAACACCAGATAGTGAAAGTAAAAGGAACAACCAAGGTGCTGTAAACTACATAACACCAAAGGGTGTAAGGGTATAGTGTTGTAAAACACATTACACCAAAGAGTGTAAATAACAAAGGTGTTGTAAAACACCCTTAGGTGTTGAATCAACTCCAAAAATTTAACACTGGAGAAAAATAACTGGTGTGGTCGTCTACACCAATTATCACCACAGTTTTTGTTGTATATGCTTCCTACATAACAACCCTGCTGGAAAGAACGTGTCACAGTGTGTTCACACTGTGGACACTTCAACAGTGTGATGGTTCACAGTGTGTTCATATGGTAGACTATGTGAATTTGTGATTCAAACTGTTGAAATGCTTAAGTTTAACAGTGTGAAGGTGATTTCACTTTGTGTTCCACACTGTGGCAGGTGGGACACTGTGTTCTTCCCAGTAGGGAAGTTTGTAGTTATACTTATAAAGAAATGAAAAACTGCAACAAAAATAAATATTACCAAAACATGAAGGGGAGGACAGAACAATGGTATCATAACAAAATAAGCTTACTCACTAATAACGATGAGGGAAGAATGCCTACAAAAACATTGATTTTCATTTGAAATCCCCCACTCAAAATAACATGGACACAGATGAAACAAATGCATATTAATTCGATAAATAAATAGGCCCTAAAAAAAATAACAAAGTAATCAATATAAAATAAAATAAATTACCCCCTTATCAACCAAATATGCACCAGATCAGATCCATAAATTCAATACATTTACATGACATGTATAATCTTCCTGTCCAGCTCAAATGCTTTAGTCTCTCACTTGTAGGCCTATATGTCAACAAATTCCCTCCCCCCTGGAAAAATTCTTCATATCGTCATGCATCTTGTTAAAAAAATTCTTTACAGTGTTTACAGCTTGCGAGAATGATAGACTATTATTGCCTTTGCTTTGCATCGCACTTTCATTCTCAACAAAAGCTTTACTGAGGTGTGAAAGTTAATTTTCATATCTGAGTAGCCATCTTGTGACGGACATCGATTCATGGTGGTGCCGTCGTTTCGGCTGCCGCCTCGTCACGCCGCCGCTGTGGGACTCATTAAACCAGCATGGAGTCGCACGGAGTGCTAGGCTAATAGAGAAAGGTGGATTATGGGGGGAGATAATCACGTTAGATTGAAGTAAAGATGGAAAGGACAAAGTATTCTACCAATACTTCATTTCAATCAAAGGTATTTTTAGACATTGACGGTATGAATTTAGTCAGACATTCAGACATTGATTTGGATGAAGTTGAAGGTGCTTTTAAATTTTACATCATATCACAGATGAAATAGGGAAGTACCATTTTGTGTATTAAGGGGAAGGCTGGTTGTTCATATGTAGTTGAATTTTTTATATCCTTTAATTTGTTTATTTTTTCATGTTTACAAACAATATGTCTGTTTGCAAAGGAACATACTGCCTTGAGTGGTAACAATGACCCCTCTCTCTATATTTATTGACTACTATTCATTACATGTTTATTCTGTTCACTTTTTAATACTGGCAATCTTAAATCGTCATTTTATGTACTTCAAATCTGTATCATTATTACCTCATTTTCCCAAACATAAATGCAAACCAACCCACTGCGACTCAGTAATTTGAGTCAAAATAAAGTTGCAGGAATCACATGGTCGGCATATTTTGTTAAAAAGTTAGAAAAAGTTCAAAAGTATCAGAGAGTAATTTCAAGAAAATACAACAAGATAACCATCAAAGTGTCTGCTTTTAATTGCGTGATGCTGGAACAGAGATGAGTTCTTCTTGGTATTTTAATGAGCAAAATAAGGAAATTTTAATACTATCTTTTATTCCACAATGTCTTGCTTCTTAAGCTTTCAGAGCTTTACTCATAAAATATATAAATTCACTTCAATTTTCAAGACATTTCCCAAAATTTTTTGCTCACTTTGACTACACGTGAATTCATAATAAATTTAAACTCCTTTTTGTAGCTTTTACAGTGCACCTTGCAGGTCAGATGACAGAATAAAGACATGAGTTATAGGGATAATGGACAGGTAGAATTGTTTGATGGATAGGAACTCCCTACATCCATTGGTCATTTTCAACTTTCATCATCAAATTCCATCATCTCTGGAAAGATGCATCCTCTGCTCAAAGCATTGTGAAAGTATGAGTGCCCTTTCCAGGATATTTTGTATTTTGTAAATTGTCATATTCCTTTAGAGGAAAAAAAATGTGATGAAGAAAACATCATCTATTAGCTCATTAAATCAACATCCATCATCCAGGGAGAAAATATGAAGAAACAATCATCTATTAGTTCTTAAATTAACATTTGTCATCCAGATGAATCATGACTGTGTAGGCCCTACATAATTAAAGGGGGTAGGTATGGTACTCCCGGCTGAAAATAATATGACTTGAACAGCAAAAAAAAATCAGACAAACAAAACATTGAAAATTTGGTCAAAACCAAGCAAGGAATGATGAAGTTATGACATCTTAAAGATTATCATTATTCTTAGCCTGGAATAATACCTAATACATATATCGTTATTTTACCCCCTTATTCTTCTTTAAGAGTCCTCCAAGCAATTTCAAAAACATCTATTCTATTTTACCACTTTTCTCACCCTTCATATTCCTTCCCATATCAGCCCTAAGTATGAAATAAATTTTCCTGTATGGGAAAGGGAACATTGCATACTGGACAGGTATGAAGAAATAAAAAAACAGGTTTCTAATATTGTTCATTCCTAACTTCATTGCATCGTTACATTACCGGGGCTCTTGTGAAACTTCCAGTGCATCTATGCTTCCATTTTTCAGCCCCAAAAGAGGGCTCTGTTGAGGTTCAAACTATGTCTAGATGCCATTCCCGATTTTCATTAAATTGTTAATTATTTAGTATGAACCAAAAGGTGCCGTTACGATCAGCATTTCTCCAATGAGACAGTTTCTGGGGAAGCATATAATCATAAGATTATTCTTAATATTAATATGTAGGCCAACAAATGTTTGTTTATATGATTCTGCTATGATCTGAAACATAAGTGTATTTCCATAAATAATATTCAAGAAAGTTTAGAAAATATATTTTCTACATACATTTATGAGAAATAATATACAGTATAATTGTTTGTGTACGAAAATCTAACCCTTTAATAAAGAAATAGCCCCCACAGTTCTAAAATAGCCCCTGAAATAGCTCCTACCCTGATATAGACCTACTGCTTTAAAAATAGGGTGATTCAGTTTGGAAAAAAATAATACTCTGGAGAAGTGTGTTTAAAAGGAGCATTTCAAAATGCTATTTTATATTTGCCAATGAAGCATTAATGCAGTTAACGTACCTACATGAATAAAAGGGTTATTTTGATAAATATGGTATACATTTATGGGGGTGAATCTCCACTTGCTCTGTGTAGTTCTTTGGCCCGGTATAAAAAGAACCTATCCTCTATCATCACTTGCAATCAACGATGGTCAAATAATGGACCTAGACATGACTCAGGCATTAGGGCGGCAGCAAGAAAAGATAGTCTGATTGAGAGAAATGTTCATCTTCTTCATCTTCATCTTCTTATTTCTCCATGGATTGAAACCTTTCTTCTCTCGCTATCTTTCTCCCTATGGGCAGGGGAGATTAGTACCATATTGCTTCTAGATAATTACACCAGGGCCGTTCATACCACTTTAGGTTCATATTGTGATGATATGTTCACGCGGAGGCGTGTATTGTACTTTTCCCCCTCTGCACTTTTGAACTGCACTAGATTGATGAGGGGGATGAGGGAAGAAACAAAAAGGGAAAGAAATAGAGAGAAAGAAAGAGAGAGATAGAAAAGAGGAAGGGGGAGGGGAAGGGGTAGGAAGGAGGGGGAGAGGGAAGGGGAGAGGGAAGGGGAGAGGGGAGGGAGAGAGGGGAGGAAAGAAGTGAAAAGGATGGTGAGGGGTGGAAAAGAAAAGGATGCTATCAGGCAAAGAGTAGAGGGTGTGATTGGAGGGTTTGTATTAGTCTGCAGGCACAGACCCGTGGTTTTCGCAATTCGCATAATGCAGAGTCTGAAGTAGTGAGACTAGATTCACTAAGTACTGAGGCTGGCTCTATTTGACATAGACAGAGCCTTTGGCATCTAGTTTTTCCTCTAGACCTGTTATTGGTTAAAGCATGGAGGGAGAAATATGGTTAAAGTGTCAAATATGAGTCTGAGCTTGCAGACTAGGTTCTTATCGCTAGGCAGGCCTACATATGTAGGCATACATAAACTACAGCCAACTATTACAAGCTCTACCAGAACAAAGTTTTTTTACACAGACCAGCATTCCCCATTAACTTTTCAAAATAAGGATGGAGAAAATGGTATACCTTAATTGAATGGTAGAAACACCCCACTAAATTCAAATCACAGGTTAACCTCATCATCTTCATGTAGATGATGAATCCTGTTCAAAGTTTTAATTTTTCAGTCAGACCATGAAGTTTGCTTTAAACACATATCCTCACATTAAAAATCGAATTCATGTTCAATGGGTTAATCCTTTAGTGTAAACAGGCCCTAAGCTCAAAAAGACATCCTCACCATCTTCCTTAGACAACAAAAAAGTGTTCAGAGTGAGCGAACCTTTGACTCAAAAGTCATCATCATATCCATTTTTCATATCCATTTTGACAAAAAAAATCATATAATACACATATTAATTTTTCAGTGTGAATGAGCACTCAACTTAGAAGTCATTTTGATTATCATCATTACATATGATAATGTTCAATAGGTTATTTTTCTTATTGTAAACAAGCCCTTGGCCCGAAAGTCATCCTCAATACAGAACCATGACAAATTGTGGTCAATGGGGTGATTTTTAAGTGTGAACGTGTCCTTGAGTTATCCTCATCATATCAATTGCATGATAAATTTGTATTTCACTGGTTTTTTTCCCTAAGCTAAAGTCATATTCCTCTAATGTTTGAAAATATTGTGTTCTATGGACTAATTGTTTAGTGTGACTGTGCCAAAAGCTCAAAAGTCATCTTCATAATCATAGCAATAGATGAAGGGAGGTGGGTCTCTATATAACTGTCATGCTCCAAGAGCAAATTGTATTCAACGGAATAACTTTCCAGTGTAAATGTGCCCTTGACTCAAAGAGTCATCCTCATCATCTTGTGGAATCTCTGAGGCGAAGATGAAGGGAGGAGGGCCTATCTTCCATTATCACACGCCGCAGTATAAACAATAGTCCATTAGGATATTACAAAGGTAAGGGCTACGTATTCCAGGGAGCGGCCATCTTTATTTTCTTTACGTTTCTGCCAGAGAAAGTTTTGTTTTCCGAGAGATTACCCCCTGATAGGCCGAGGGTATCATCAATCAAAAGATGAGACAGCTCACAAATCAATATGTTGATTATCTCACTGACTTGCTCAAGAAATCACGGCCCTATTTTTGGCATGCATGTGTAAGTAGGTGGCTAACACTTGTAGCATCCCAAATGCGACATGTTAAAGCCCCAGACCAAATTTCATACACAGTAAAAACGCTGTTTGAAATTGTATACAATACTGTTATACCACATGAACTTTACAGCAGTTGATTAACAGTGTAAGTAATCATGCTTCATTGAAAGTTAAGCGTGAGATTTTAGACTAGTAACCTTGAAGCTCGAGAACTAAACTGTCAAAACAGCTACTGTAAAGTTCATACTGTAAAAAGCATTGTATACAAATTTCAAATGGAGTTTTACTGTATACAAAGTGTACAAGACACGGCACTGGCGGATCCAGGGGGGAGGGCAACATGCCGTTAAAACAGAAGGGTGCCCCCCCCCCCTTTCGAAAGTGAAAATCTTTTTTTTTTTGCTTGTCAAATTTTGTGTGTGGATGAAATCCCCTTTAATTTTTGGTTAAAACCCTTTTTTTTTTGCATGTCACATTTTTCAGAGGGAACATGTACCCCCCCCCCCTTTGAAAAATCCTGGATCCGCCCCTGAGACACGGTATAAGCCTAACTATGAACTAATAACTTTGTGCCTTCTATTTTAATGTTTACAGCATGCCGAGTGAATCAAACCAAGGAGCTTCTCCTTGATCAAACTGAAAATTAAGACTAAACTCCCAAAACCGCAGAAAAAGCTCAAGTCCGAAACTCCCCCCCCCCCCCACGATATTTGGTTCCTTCATATTCAAAATACATATATAACATTTTGATGGAGTGGTCTATGCAATACTTGTCAAAATATTCATATCACAATATTTTGCTAGGGAATAAAATGATTCATGTGTTCCATAATTTAGATTAACTGGCAATCATAAATCTTCAGCAAAATTCACTAGACATTTCCAATTGTATCAAGAATATCAATTAAGTGCATGGGAATGTACTTATGTAGGGGTTGATTTTACTTCTTTCCACTCTTATTCAGGGCCCGTCTTACAAAGAGTTATGATTGATCCAATCAATCATAACTCTATGGAAATCCATCAGTGTCATAATTTTTTCTTCAGGAAATTTGCACAATGCTTTTTTTTAAACAAAGAGAAGCACAGTGAATTTTCAAGAAAACAATGAATGCAAGAATATAAATCATAGTTAGAAAATATTTTGAACAAACATGAATAATACATGTTGATGTTGCTGGCCGTCAATAGTTGCGATTGATCGGATCAATTGCAAATCTTTGTACGACGGGCCCCTGGAATCATCCCTTTTTCTAACACCTGGGGACACCTGGGTCCTGTTTCATAAAACAATATCAGTTTAAAGCTCCTGAAATCATCCAATTTGATTGGCTGATAACACATTTGTTACAAAACTTGTGCATTAATATGAACAAGTGGAATGCCTCTGGCCGTCTCACCTGCATCACGCGATTCAATATAGCAGCAGTGCTGATTTTGAAAACTACTATAACTCGCACAAGATGTTCAGTGATACTTGGTTACTCTTATTTCCACGTTTTATGAACTAGACCAATACACTTATAGAGATATGATGGCAATTCAACAAATACCCCCAACGTGGCCAAAGTTCTTTGACCTTACATGACCTTTGACCTTGATCATGTGACCTTAAACTCGCACAGGATGTTCAGTGATACTTGATTACTATTATGTCCAAGTTTTATGAACTAGAACAACACACTTTCAAATTTATGGCTGTAATTCAACAAATACCCCAATTTGGCCAAAGTTCATTGACCCTAAATGACCTTTGACCTTGATCATGTGACCTGAAACTTGCACAGGATGTTCAGTAATACTTGATTACTATTATGTCCAAGTTTCATGAATCAGATCCATAAACTTTCAAAGTTATGATGGTAATTCAACAGATACCCCCAATTCGGCCAAAGTTCATTGACCCTAAATGACCTTTGACCTTGGTCATGTGATGTGAAACTCATGCAGGATGTTCAGTGATACTTGATTAACCTTATGTATAAGTTTCATGAACTAGGTCCATATATTTTCTAAGTTATGATGACATTTCAAAAACTTAACCTTAGGTTAAGATTTTGATGTTGATCCCCCCAACATGGTCTAAGTTCATTGACCCTAAATGACCTTTGACCTTGGTCATGTGACATGAAACTCAGGCAGGATGTTCAGTAATACTTGATTAACCTTATGGCCAAGTTTCATGAACTAGGTCCATATACTTTCTAAGTTATGCTGTCATTTCAAAAACTTAACCTCAGGTTAAGATTTGGTGTTGACGCCGCCGCCGTCGGAAAAGCGGCGCCTATAGTCTCACTCTGCTATGCAGGTGAGATAAAAACTGAAACAGAAACTGTCAACTTGTTCTCAAATTTATCACAGGACCCACCTACCTACATCATTTGATGCCTTTTACATTTCTTCAATTCTGAATGTCTTTTTATCTACCCATTTTATACTATGTTCAAGCTCAATTTTTCCTCAACATATCTTAAGTTTGTAAATTTTAAATCTGAAAACTGGGGTGTTAAAACTGCTGATGCGACTTTAAGTCCTAAAGTTTAAAGCACTAAAACTACGCCCTATATTTTGCACACAAAGTAATAATCATGAACTCTACTCAGGTGTAAAATGTAAAACGACTTGCATAATCCTTTTAGAAATACAGTCAAACCTGTGTTAGTGGCCACCTGTCTAAAGTGGCCACGGGGCCTGCCTATAGTGACCAATAAAACTGATTCCCACGGAGGCAGATTGTGTGTATAAGAACCTGTCTATAGCAGTCACCTGTCTAAAAAGGCCACATTTTGTGTTTCCATTGGGTGGTCACTATCTAGACAGGTTTCACTGTATTAACATTTAAAGGTGAACTTCACCCTGGCAAAAAGTTTATTGTAAAAATAGCATAAACATAATAAAAAATAACTGGTGAAGTTTTGAGAAAATCCATCAAAGAATGAAAATGTTATTCATTTGTTATGATGCAGCAGCTTTCCAACATATTATATGGTAAAGAAATCAAATTTTTTAAACCGGTTTTAGAATTTGAAACTTATGCATAAAAAGTTTAGATTAGAGCATGAAGCAGCTGATCGTATATGACATCACAAATAAAAAACTTAAAATTCTAATAACTTTTCTAATCTTTGATGGATTATCCTCAAGCCTTCATCAACGTTTTTTACAATTTTTTCTCGTATTTTAAAACACACTTCTTTGTCAGGGTGAACTTCCCCTTTAATACCGCAGACTTTTGCTCTGTATGCTGTCATGATTTGGATAAAATCCTCTTCTTCTCTCCTATTTTCACTGATGATACATCCCTCTGCAATGTTACAATACATTCATAGGCCACGATATTAGATAGACAAGAAATTATGTTCAATAGCATCCCCATTAGTTTATACTTTCCAACATGTTCAAGGCAATTGAAGGAGCCACAATGACCATGACAGTCGGCACCAACCATCGACCATCGACAACGACCATTACCAAGCCTACAGGCAACTGTCATAGTGGATGAATGATGTCTTTATCAATTATAGATGAAGAACAGATGTCTACTAGCTAGCTCGTAAACACAATCACAGGCTTTAGGCTATCCTTTATCACAACACAAAAACATTAAACCCCTTTTTCATTTTTTATTCATAACATCCTTTTCTAACCTTTGAAGGCGGTGCAGTCGGTAAACTGGCAATGTAGCATTCAACATGGGATACATATAGTACCCTATCCTTCGAGGGGGCGGTCGCCCCCCCCCCCCAAAAACGAAAAAAAAAGGATAAAGGGAGAAAAAGAAAAAGCGAAAGGAGAAAAGGGAAGAAAGGTAAAGCTTTGTTGTTTTTTCCCTTCTTTATTGGTTAAAAGATTAAAACCTAAACGAGACATTCTTCTCTCTCATACAGGATTTTGCTTCCGCGCTCTGCGCGGGAAAAATATCAAAATTGACATTCCCTTTTGTTTCCCACAACTTTTTTCTACTCCGTTTTTCCCCTTTCCGGCTGTGGGAATCGTATATTCTAGCCAGAAATTATAAAGTATACATGGGTGTAAAGAGAATGACAAGTATTTTTTTCAAATATTGCATTGACACAAAAGTTTGGCTCTTCTGTTCGGAGCGGGTAAACATTACCGTCACTCCCGGAGTCCCCAAATGCTATTTCTTCCGCTTTTCAGCAAGTAATTTTTGGCAAAGTATCTGATCAAAGGGGAGGCATTAAATTCGTGTCGTGCTATATGCAAGAGGATGTACGATATTAAACCTTAATCTGTATTGCTGCACATCCATGTCTTTTTTTGTGCCATTGATTTGAAATTTGGAATATCACTGAAGTTTCTTAATCAAAACAAGGCGCTTAATATGAGCGAAATCACAAAAAAAAATTTCCAAAATAAATCACAAAGGTTTCCTTGCTTCGCGAGCATGCTTGGGAAAGGAAAAGTCCCTCTCCTAGCTTGCATCATCCCTTTCACATTTTGAGCTTGTTTTTCTTCTTAATCGAATTATATATAATCTAAAACATATCAAAATTAGAACAGGTTAAAGTTTCAGAGATTTTTTTTTAATATTTAGAGCTTCAACACCATTCGCGGGAAGGAATAGCACCTATTCCCTTCCTGTATATACCCGTCTTCTACTCTGTTTTGCAACTTGAGTTAACGAAATTTAATGTGGATACACTTTTTTACAATCAAATCTGATGTGACCAAGGTAGGCATAATCATTTCTGTTCTCTATTTTTATAAAACTTTTAAAGCTTCCGCGCTTCGCGCGGTAAGAGGAATCATTTCAAATTCGTCAATCTTTTCCCATTTTTGGGGCACTCATAATTAGAAAACAATTTTGTTTTAATCATAGCAAATCAATATTCGAGTTGATAAGGGTAGTAGAGACGCCTTCTTTTGACTTGAATTTGATGAGATATCAAAAACTTCACGCTCCGCACGGGAGGGGGGAAACTCCCACCTAGGGAGCGCGCTCTGTAAGTGTTGGCACGCTTCGCATGCACTTACCGCCCCCCCCTCCAAAATTAAATCCTGGCTACGCGGTTGATGTAGCGATTCAACATAGAATTCCATAGCCTATAATCTAGGCGGAGGCTGCAGTTATTGTCTTTGCTGCTATGCTGAACGCAAGAGATACGTCTGATCTGGCGAAGACTACGCATTTGTGGATGGAACGCAAGCGATAGTCTGATCTGGCGAAGACTACGCATTTGTGGATGGATGCTTCGCATCCACAAATACATGTACGTAGTCTTCGCCAGATCAGACGTATCTCTTGCGTTCAGCGTAACAGCAAAGACAATTACTGCAGCCTCCGCCTAGATTATAGGCTAGAAGAGGAAGGGGCAGTATTGGAGAATGTCTTTTTTTCTCACTCTTTTATCACCCAAAAATAGGATAGACTGTGAAAGAAAAGGTTGTTGCCTTTAAGTCAAAAGAAAAATAGAAACACAAAGAGATGTGTATTCATAACATTGAAGCCCCTTTTCATTTTTTTTTATTCATGTCATCATATTCTAACCTTTAAAATGAGCATCATTGGTAAATTGGCAATGTAAAATTAAATTTCATAGAAAGGGTAACCAGCTGATTAATGAGAACAGGAGACAAAGTTTGAGAATGCCCTTTTCCAAGTCTTTTATTAAGATTAGTTGGACAAAATTACAGAATATGCATTGTCTTTTATTTGGGAGAAAAAATAGGAAGCTTGTATTGGTTATTTTAAAAATAAATTCTTCTTAACATCCTATCCTGATCTTTGAAAAGAGTGCAGTTGGTAAATTGGCAATGCAGCAACAGGCAAGATCGAGAAGGTGCAAGGAATGTATTGAAACATGCCTTTTTTCTCACCCTTTTATCACCTGAAAATTTGAAAGTGTTACAAGAATGCTTGGTGTCTGTTTAATAAAAAGGAAAAAAAAAGAAATATTACACATTATTTACTTGCTATTTCTCTCCCAATAGGCAAATATCTTATTTTATTCTTTAAATGAAGATAATATATCAATGATGATAATAATTTGAATTTATTGGGCACACAAATTCCAATTGAAAAGTTAACAAAAAAATTGCTTGTAAAAAATTTGCATATTAACTTAAACTATGAAGAAAAATATAGGCCTGCTATTTTGAAAAACAATTTTGTAAAAAATAAAAATTGTTGAATTCCCAGCTATATGACCTGGCTGGGTAGGCCTACATGTTACAGCATGGACACATAGTTCGTACATGTAGTTAAAGTGGACTCAAGGTCAGGATGACATTCTACTCCATTTGTATCTATCTGACAATTTTCTGAATGAATTATCAGGGCGGCATGTGTAAATCCCATCTATCTTCTTCGGTCAGGAGGTCATATTTAAATCACAGGACAACCCATCCATTGTGTTACGGTGAGACAGTAAACTCTCCCTGATGTTTATGGTATTGAACACACTAGTGTTACACTGCAAGACCGACTAAGGGTGCGTTTATCCGACACTTTTTTACCCTAGAATCATGATCTGAATCATGATTCAAATCATGATTCTGCAGAATCACGATTGCGTTTAGTCGAAATTGAATATAATCATGATTAGAATCACAAACATGAAACACGAAAAAAGGGGCGTTTGGAAAGACGTTTCTGCAGAATCACGTACGAAAATGTTCGAATAAACGATATCGTGATTACAATCATGATTCTATGACCTCACTGTTGTGTCGGGCTACTTTCGGATTGACTCTTGTCAAGCTCAAGGCACTCTACATGCTCATTGTATGCACATGATTATGTACTACGCATGCATTTCTTGTCATGTTCAAGTTCTGTGTTGGTCATCGCATCGTCCACTACTTTTCATTTTTTGGTCATGTCTTCAACTTCAAGTTCTAGTAAATTAATTAACTGGACAGACAATGATCCCAGTTGTTGTTGAGTATACAGTACCAATATTAAATTGAATCTACGCTGAAATTCATTTCCGAACACCATTTTGGATAAACTAACAAGATGAATAGAAGCATAATTATGGACCCTATATGATAGACGTAAACATGATGAGGTATAGACTGAATTCTGGAAGCAAAAGATTTTTCGAGAGCCGAAACACGTGCGAAAAACTTCCTCTGTCAAACTGCGCACTAGTGATGCGCACTGGATTGGCCCGAATCTGAGGAGAAACAGCATTGGAATGAAGGTCGTCTAAACGCTGATTCTGTGATATTGTGATTCATGTTTGTGTTTTGAATCATGATTCGAATCATGATTCAAATCATGATTCTGGCTTGAGGTCGCATAAACGCAGCCTAAAATGCAAGTATCACTGTCATACAGATGGGGAGGGGGAAAAATTTCTTGACTCAAGAAAAAAAAGGAGAAAAAAGGGAAAGGAAAATTGGTGAAAATTTCCTTTCTGGATGTTATGTTAAAATCTATCCCAAAATAGGATTTTTGTATTGTAAGAGTAAAAAAATTGATTGCTTGTTACGTTCAGCTGGATGCTATATTTTTGCATCCAATCTGATATCCTTGAAATTTAGAGTGTACTGGTCAAACCTGTGATGTAAAAATACACACTGCTCACTTTCACTTAATAAAGAGAAAAAGTAAGGGGAAGAGGAAGAGGAAGAAGATGAAGGAGGAGAAGGAGAAGGAGGAGAGAGAGGAGAAGGAAGAGAAGGAGGAGGAGAGGGAGGATGAGAGGGAGAAGGAAAAGGAGGAGAAAGAGGAGGAGGAGAAGGAGCTCAGAGGAGAGGGAGGATGAGAGGGAGAAGGAGAAGGAGGAGAAGGAGGAGGAGAAGGAGGAGGAGGAGAGGGAGGAGGAGAGGGAGGAGGAGAGGGAGAAGGAGAGGGAGGAGAAGGAAAATGAATAGGAGAAGGAGAATGATGAGGAGGATAAGAAGAAGACAATGATGATGAAGGAGAAGAAAGAAGGAGGAAGAGGAGTGGGAGGATCTCAGTGAGAAGGTCTCAAAGATAATGATGATCAAGACGATGGAGATGATGAAAATGTCCAAACTCATGCCTTTGTATACAGAAAATTAATTTGATAAATTATTTTTGTTTTAATGACAAAGAAATCTTGATTTATTACAAAGATGTCTTCTATTAATTTCTATAGGAATCTTGTGGCCAAAAAGATTGTGTGATCACACAGGTTATTTTTTTATTCTTCAAAACCAAGTAATGTTTCTTTCAGCTCATAAATCATATTCATAAGCTGGCCGTTACTATGGAAATAGGACAAATCCCATGTTGTTACAAATCTTCCAATAATGAAACATCTTGATCGCTCATAAATCATTTACAGAAATTGCTTTTATTGCGGTTTACAAGCAACAATTTATGATCTTATGAGCTTGCATGAAATGATGTCTCTAAATGATTTATTGTCAATGAATTCTCCCAAGAGATTCCCCATACAATGTACAGGGGTATGTGCATCGGTTTAATTCCAATTGGTCTAATGCCAATTCGTCAAATCACCAACTCGTCTTCTATCATTTGGTCTACCATCAGTTCGGTCACTATCCACAGGGTCTAATTTTCATTTCGTCTAATAACCAGTTGGTCCAATAGCGATTTAGTCTATTTATTATTTGGTCTATTGGCGAAATGAATAAAAAGAAAATGGGTATTAGACCAACTGGTCACGAGATGAACAGGCGATTAGACAAAGTGATTATTGGACCGAACGGCTGCTAGACAAAATGTTGATGGACGGAATGGCATTATT
Source organism: Lytechinus pictus (assembly GCF_037042905.1). NCBI lineage: Eukaryota > Metazoa > Echinodermata > Echinoidea > Temnopleuroida > Toxopneustidae > Lytechinus > Lytechinus pictus. The sequence continues at coordinate 11,991,888 of NC_087263.1, read as the reverse complement.
AGACTATAAAATGAAGGTAAACCATGTGATAAGTGGACAAGCTGGCAATAGACAAATCAGCAGTTTACCTGTGCATCTTCTACTTGCACAGCATTGTATTCTTGATACAAATTCACGCCAGCAATGATAATTTTTAACTCGTCTGATGAGTAAAATACTCTCTGAATTTTAGGGATTTGAAAATAAATCCAGGTTGACTCACAGTGGAATATATTCAGTTGGAGTTCCAAAGATTTATTTGAAATTTTTAATTCAAATTTGTGTAAATCTTTTAGCTTTAGATTGATATCTTTATCAAGGTATTTAAAATCTGAATTCACCCTATGTTTGGCTTGTCACTGCCACATACACATCTGGAATTATTTTGAATCCATGAAATTTAGAGCATAACATTCAACAGTCAGAGGCCAGTGCTTTCAGCAAATAAAAAACAAGGATAAGTTGTCATCGGACGTAGGCCTAATTACTTAGATCTAACTGCTTGTCAGACAAAATATGTTGATGAAATCCCCACCCTCTCCGATTTCCGATGTAGTTTCCACGCACAGACCCTTGGTTTTTGCAATTCGCATAGTGCATAATGCAGAGTCTGAAGTAGTGAGACTAGATTCACTATGTACTGTGGCTGGCTCTTAGTTGACTCAGACAGAGAGTTTGGCATCTAGTCTTTACTCTAGACATGGTATAATTGGTTAAAGTGTCAAACATGAGTCTGTGCGTGCAGACTATATCCAATGGGTCTACCAGACATTTGCATATCATGTCAACGACAGGATGTTTTTTACAAAAAATTTCAAATTTTGTCCAGGATTAAAAAAACAAAAAAATATCGCATTTCGTTGGATTCAATTTTAAACCTGAGAATAGCTTTTGAATCTTCAAGATTTGAATTAAAATCCATTAAAGGTTTAAATGTAAACCTAATGTTCAGGGAGTCCCTACTCGTAAGGTGTTCTTGATTTATTTCAAATCCTTGAAATTGAGATAAGGCCTACTTCAGCTGGTTCACCCTACCAAGAGTAAGACTAAAAATCAGTGAAAGTCACGCACTTCAGACATTCGAACGGACGCACCTTTCAAGTTGTGCCAGATTTTAATTTTTCCTCTTCACTTTTAATCCAAGGAATGCTTCACAACTAGCATCTTGTCAATGATTTTCACTGAAGAATTTGTTCTGAGCCAATCAGATGCAAGGATTTCAGTAGCTTATAACAACGAGTCAGTGAAAGAAAACCAATGACTATTTGCTTCATGAAATGGGGACTGTGACCCCGTCAGTGTCAGCCCTCAGGCTTCGTATCGTAGGGGTATGTGCCTCTGCATACGAATACGCCAATACTGTCACCGAATCTCAGAATATTTGTCCCATATTACCCACGACATGGTTTCCCCCATCTCCGATTACAGGCAAGCCTGTCATATCAAATGTCAAAATCAGGTGTTGTCTTTCAGTTGATAAAACTTTCATAAATAAATAACCAACAACAACCCCCCAAAGCAGAGTGAACATCACGTAGAATGATCTAAAAAAGGAATCCAATAAAAATATCTATTTCTACAATATACATGTAAATGTACACACATACACACTAGTTTAGTTTAATTTTTAAAGCCCAGCTTAATACTTTTGTTATGCTCGGACTTTTTGAGAGATTATTTATTTTCCAAATTTGAATTCACTGTATAGGTTGAAATAAAAGATTGTATCATAAAACATATTGCGTGACAGATGTGATCTAAAATATCAAAGATATGTACAGATAAAAAATGACAATAAATGTCTGTTAAGTGACAGTGTAGAATATTTGAGGTTCTGATAACTTTCTCACCTTATAATAATAACTTCTCAGACATGATGTACATGTATGTACACATAAATCTGATAAGTGATTAAAAGGCTTTTATTAAAAGACAAACAAATTACTAGAAGAGCATACTAAAACTGACTGAAAAATTAAAATTTATCTGTTTAATAGAAAGATTTTCAAATTTATGAATAGTGAGGTGGAGACAGATTTTAAAGGAGAATGATACCATTGACCTAGTTGAATATAAAAGAGAGAAAAAAAATACCCAAACAACTATCATTGTGATGAAACATGCATGCATTGTTTGTTTTTAATTTTATAATCTTTGACACTACTTTCTTTATCTTTCGGCCCAATCCTCTCTCTGTACTTTCTGTCTACATATATCTCCTTTAAATTATCCTTTTCCTTTACCGTTCTTAACTTTTCTCTATGATCTGTCTCCATATATGCGCATCTCTATAGTTCCTCATCTCCCCTTTTCTAATACTTTTATGTAAAATTTTCTTTTATGTGGTTATAAGTTGTGTTCTAATGTTCAATTAATAAATGTAATGTATGATTTTTATTTTCAAGAATTAATTTCCTTGTATTATATAATAAGTAATTACATGTATTTCACTTTAAGATGTGATTTCAAGTTTGTGCTTCTAAGTTTAAGCATTCTGAATTGTACACATGTTTTTATTCAGCCTTCTAAAACATGATTAATTTCAGGAATCAAAATAAAACCTTCAAGATACAAATAAATCTGATAAGTTTTCAAATAAAAAAAGGCATTTATTATTAAAAATAAATGAACCGAATTGGATTGAATTGGAATAACTAACCCTAAATGATGCCCTTATTATGGTACTTCTTGAATTGGAATACCTATCCCCAAGTTTGCCCTATCGCCCTATTGTTTAAATACTAAAATGGTTTTGTCAAGATAAGCCAGGAATATTGCTTTAGAACAGCACCCCTGGATCACAATAATTTCCTACTACATTCTAAAAAAGAAATCATGGGAAAAAGTTCCCACGCTTCCTTTAAAGGCATGATTTAAATACGGGAAATACCAACCATTTCATTCATTGACTTATTCATGATTGACTTGCTATTATTCATTAAAGCAAAGTGTTATTTAAAGGGGAATCCAGCCTTGGCCATAAAATGTTGTGTTGGGAAGGAGAAAAATAAATTAAACAGAATGGTGAAAGTTTGAAAGAAATCGGACAAGCAATAAGAAAGTTATAGCTGCTTTAAAATTTAGATCACTAATACTATGTAGATTTCAAATTGGCAACTGGGTAAGTAAATTATAACAAGGGGCAAGGACAACTTTCCCATAGGCCATGTACTTTATTATCAGGGATTTGTGGTTTTCTCCTTAGTACCCATTCCCCCGGGGCAGTAATCTAAATATAACCCAGGTATTATATTTTTTTATGTCATCATGAAAGAAAAATATAATTTGAAATAAAACTTTTGGAAAAAAAATGACATTTTAGCCATAATATGTATTGGAGTAGATGGAAGAGTAGTCCTTGCCTTACATCACTATGACATCCCATATGCGGCCAATTTGAAGTCTCCATGGGTATAGTGATTACCAATATTTACAACTTTTAAAAATTCATAACTTTCTTGGTGTTTGTCCAATATTGTTCAAACTTTCACCTATCAACTTGTCTGATATTTCTTTTCCTTATAAAAACAAGTTTTTATTTGGGTTGGATTCCCCTTTAAATTTGGGCTCTTCATAGTCAAACACAAAAGGCTGGAAGTAAGTAGGTATTGGAAATAGTTGAAGTTTGAGGACAAAATTTGGGATTTAAAAAGGTTGTATAAGCACCAGATGAGAGAGAAAAAAAGTCAAAGAAGTCTTGGTAAAAAGTGGATTGTTTTCTAAAATTAACATTTATGTGAAGGCAAGAGGGCTGCATCCCCCCATTTTTTAGGTTAAAATAAATATTGAGAATTTTTTTTTGTAAGTGATGGGTTCTGCCTCCCGAGTCAGCCTCTTACCCCTACAATGAAGAAATTGAAATAAATTTATTATTTGCCAAGATAAATCATTACACTATAAAAAAGAAGAAGAAAAGTGAATAGGGAAAAAAGTCAAGTTGTATCTAGGCAATAGGCATATAATTAAAGGACAAGTCCACCCCAACAAAAAGTTGATTTGAATAAAAAGAGAAAAATCCAACATACATAACACTGAAAATTTCATCAAAATCGGATGTCAAATAAGGAAGTTATGACATTTTAAAATTTTGCTTAATTTCACAAAACAGTTATATGCACATCGTGGTCCGTATGCAGATGAGGAGACTATGACATCATCCACTCACTATTTCTTTTGTATTTTATTATATGAAATATTCTAATTTTCTCCTCATTGTCAAGTGATACAACAATTAATTCCTCCCTGAACATGTGGAATTAGCATTGTTTAATACTATATGGTTCAGTCAGGTTGGTCCTTATTGTCAAATCTTTAAAAATGAAAAATATTGTATAATTCAAACAATAAAAAACAAAATAAATAGTGAGTAAGGGACATCATCGACTGTCTCATTTGAGTTGCGCATATCACTGTTTTGTGAAAAATAAGCAAAACTTTAAAATGTCATAATTTTCTTATTTCACATCCGATTTTGATGAAATTTTCAGCATTTTGTTCGTTCGATTTTTGTCTATTTATTCAAATCAACATTTTAGTGGGGTGGACTTGACCTTTAAAATCATTTTTAGGCCAACTAACACCTAGGCCTTCATCATACATGCATGGACCCTATTACAAAAATTGTAGCGGTACATCATACATGTAAGCTACATCCTGGTATAATGTAGATAAGATAATTCTTGTGTACACTAATTAAAAAGTAATCTGGATTTCTTATCAGTTCCATATGTCATTAATCAAAGCTCCCATTAAAATAGAAACTGAATTTACCTTGAGTTTATTAAGCTTCTAGCAGTTTTGACTTTGGCTATAAAATCACTCAGGAAGTTTGTCTCTGCAACTTCCTAAAACCATGGACCTATATGGTAGGTCCATGCTACAAAAACACTGTACCTCATCTGCAGAAGTCTATTTCCCCAATAGACTTTGTACTATTCACCTTGACCTTGGGTTAATGGTATGCTGCATGAGATTAATTTAATACCTTATTCTTTACCATGGTCATGGGTTGAAAAAGACAGATTCCAAAAGGAAATGTATATTCCTAATACAGGGTTTAACTTTAACAATAACAACAACAAAACGACGATGATAACGATGAAGACGATGATGATGATGCAGGGGTGTGAGTGGTCACAAATAAAAAGATCTGAAAAAAGCTGAAACTTGTAGAAAAAGTCTGAAATAGAAAGAGCTCCCATACTTTTTGTACAGAGGAAAGCCAAAAATAAGCTGAAATTAAGCTGAAAATCAAAACAAAAAAAATCTGAAATCAGATAAAAATCTGAACTCTCACACCCCTGATGATGATAATAATAATTATAACAATAATAATATTGATATTTGTATACATGTAGCTCTTTTGACAAAAGTTTCAAGGCACTTTTTATGCATTACATGGAAAAATTACACAGGGGCAGGGGGCAATTTTGCTCCCCCCCCCCGAAATGTTCAAAACGGCCATGGAAACAAAGAAGGATCCCTCGAATTTAAAATCCCCATTAATTGCAATGTTTAAGCTTATCCAATGTTGCAGATTTAGACAGTAAATTGTGATAAGCAGCCCCCTAAAATATAGATTTTTTTGCCTGAAAACATAATAAAAATACTGGTACTGTTTATACAAAATGAAAGAGAAAAATTACATAATAATTACCAATATTTTTTTTCTCTTTCTTTTCTTGTAACATATTGATATTAAAACAATTTGACAATTACTTATAATTTCATTAATAGGGAAACTATGAATTACAAGAGCTCTGCTTTTTAAAGGTCAAGTCCACCTCAGAAAAATGTTGATTTGAATCAATAGAGAAAAATCAGATAAGCACAATGCTAAATATTTCATCAAAATCGGATGTAAAATAAGAAAGTTATGACATTTCAAAGTTTCGCTTATTTTTAACAAAATAGTTATATGAACGAGCCAGTTACATCCAAATTAGAGAGTCGATGATGTCACTCACTCACAATTTCTTTTGTTTTTTATTGTTTGAATAATACAATATTTCAATTTTTACCAATTTGACGATTAGGACCTCATTGCCTGAACCACAAAATGTTAAAATAATGGAATTCTACGTGTTCAGGGAGGAATGAAACTTCATTTCACATGACAATGACGAGAAAATCAAAATATTTCATATTTCATATAATAAAATACAAAAGAAATAGTGAGTGAGTGATGTCATCGGTCCCCTCATTTGCATACCGACCGGGATGTGCATATAACTGTTTTGTGAAATGAAGCGAAACTTTAAAATGTCATAACTTTCTTATTTTACATCCGATTTTGATGAAATTTTCAGTGTTATGCTCGTTGAATTTTTCTCTTTTTATTCAAATCAAGTATTTGTTGGGGTGGACTTGTCCTTTAATAGTTTGCCCTTCATACCCTCATCTTATTGATATATCTGTCTCCAATCTGAACGTTCAATTGTGTAACCTTTGCCTTATTTATGATGAATAATGGTGATGCATTGCATTATTTTTTCATTAATGATTTACTGTCTTTTGATGAACGTTACAATGTATTTGATATTTTGTGAGATATGCCAAAATAAACCAAACTGAAAATGAAAAACAGAACTACATTCCCCCCCCCCCAAAAAAAAGGGTGATTTCAAAGCTTAAAAAAAACATATAAGTAGGCAGCCATAGATTACAAGAACTTCAAGGGCATATTATGGGCCTAAATAGGCCTACAACATGTCTTTGTGAGCATCTGCATGAACATTCAGTTCACATGAATTCGCCTCAAACACCAGGTATTTTCAGAGCTTGGGCGGGTATGAAAACAGCTACCGGTACCTTTTTGTACAAATTCATACAGCACTACAACACCATGTCCAGCATAAGTGGCGTACCTAGGATTTTTCACAGGGGGGGCAAAACCGTCCGCCAAAAAATTTGACAAGCAAAAAAAAAAAAAAAAAGGTCTTCAATCACAAATAAAGGATTTCATACCAGAAAAAAATTTGACAAGCAAAAAAAATAAAAATAAAAAAAAGGTCTTCAATCACAAATGAAGGCTTTCGTACCAGAATTTTTTTTTAAGGTCTTCAAGCTCGTCAGGGGGGGCAAAAAAGTTCTTTCAAGCTCGTCAGGGGGGGCAGGGATACGTCCTTTGCATGGGTTGTGGCTCGTCAGGGGGGGCAGACTGCCCCCTCTGCCCCCCCCCCCCTCGTAGGTACGCTAGTGTCCAGCATGTAAGCCTCATGTTACCATTGAATTATGGGGGTAAAACCAAACAAACTGTATCATCAAACTAATCCTCAGTAATGCACACAAATCCTCTTGGTTATTTTCTTGTTTTTGTTTGTATTATTACAGGAGATGATGCACGTTAGAGGTCGATGACCTTTCAAACTTGACATCTCAATTTCAATGAAATTGCAATTTTCCTTTAGTTCCATGGAGTAATCTTTTTTCCAATCAGTTGTGTGATTCAATCTAATCTTTTGGCTACAAATTACAGTGGATGGCAAAGTGAGGGAGAGAGAGAGAGAGAGAGAGATGGAGAAAGAAAACATGGAGGAAGAGAGGGGGGGGGGGTTAAGAGAAGAGTGGGGTGGGGGAGGAAGGGAGATTGTGGAATAACACGATACTCTCTATTCATTACATTTCTCTCTAACCACCCCCCCAAAAAAAAAAATAGTGGACCCCAAACACAGAAACAAGATACCATATTCACAATAACAATCTATTCTTTACATATCTCCCAGTCTCTAGCCCCCCCCCAAAAAAAAAAAAAAAAAAAAAAACAGTGAACCCCAAACACAGAAACAAGATACCATGTTCACAATAACATTGTGCACTACAAATTGAATATAGATTTGTTATGAGTTAAAGGGGAAGTTCACCCTGAAGAAAACTTTGTTGTTAAAATAGCAGAAGAAATAGTAAAAAATATTGGCGAAGGTTTGAGGAAAATCCGTTAAAAAGTAAAAAAGTTATTAGCGTTCAAAGTTTTGGATTTGTGACGTCATAAACGAGGAGCTGCCCCATGCGTTATGTAATATAAAATGCATGAATTTCAAATTTTGTATGGTTCCTGATGACTTAATTTTGTTTTCTATTCATGATCGGGTGTGAAATGATTTGTATATTGATATACAAAAGTTACAGTGAAAACAATTTTCAATTTTCTGAGAAAATGAAATTTCTTTGATTTTTTACTATTCGCTATACATGAATGCTGCTCGCATATGACGTCACAAATCAAATAATTGAAATTCTAATAACTTTTTAATTATTTGATGAATTTTTCTCAAACCTTCAGCAATATTTTTTATTATTTTTTCTGCTATTTTTACAATAAACTTTTTGTCAGGGTGAACTTCCCCTTTAAAGTACTTATATCAAACAGTTTGACATGATGTAGTGATTATACCGAGATCTAATTTAGATCAGTGTACTGTATTATACATAGTGTAAGCCTTGTAACATAAGGAGAACAGATCAACAATTAGAACTGATATTTACTTCATGTATTTATAAGTACTTGTATTATTATTTTTTTTACTTGGTTTCTTATCTTTTGACAGATTTCATAAAGTCTGAGTCTTCAGAATCACATTGAAATGAAACCACAAAAAATAAATGCCTATAAATAGATGATTGGAGCCATCAAAACAATATAGACCTACAAAGTGAACAAAGAAAAGGTCAAATTGGAAAAATAATTCAGATTATTATATGGAAAGAAAAAAAAAGAAAAGAGGAACTATAGGTCCATGAGGGGGCCATTTTTATTTTGGGGTATCATTTTTTCAACAAAAAAAAAAAGAAAACCTAGACTCGAGTAAATTTAGTTTCCATTCTTATTTATCTTAATAACATTGCATCAACGGTAACTGACCTCAAAACTAAATTTAAACTCCGAAGTCCAAGTCAAAGTGCATTCCCGACTCCATCTCATTTTTTTGTTAAACACGGATCACAAACTACTACCTAGTCAACGGATACAGGAAAAGACTTACCCCGATACTCCTGGCCTGGAACATAGTCAGAGGGTAGCCTATCGATCCGAATCCTGTATCCATTATCTCCGTTTCTTTTCGAGATACCTTGTACCATAACAGGGTCGCATGATTCGTCCTCCTGCGCAGAAACCATCCACAGGGTCACAAAAAGTAGGAAAGCTCCAATCAATAACTTTGCAGCCCCCATGTTGGGCAGAAAAAGTCCGAAAAGACCAGGAGTCGTATTCCAGTTCGCGCCAGTGGTGTTCTCCTGAAAACGTCCACGACACGTGTGGTTGCAATTTCAGTACCGTACCCGCAAGCGAGCGCTGAATGAGCGAGCGAGATGAGGGGAAAAGGATGCCGTGTGGCCGATGAAGGTCAGTGGAGGAGTTCACTGATAATCTCCTGGTGGAGGTGAAGATAGATTGCGTGGGAGATAAACAGAGCAGGCCTGGTTATATGGTTCATAAATACGGCATAAATATCACAGTTTCAAACTGAGAAAAAAACCAAATGAATGGATCTATTCACATTTTAAGACCTATTTTGATGAAGAAAATGTTGAGGGGAAAACAGAAAAGAAGAAGGAAAAGGTTTAATAAATGAAGAAGATGAGGGAAAAAGTTGATGAATAGAGGAGGGGGATTGGGAGGAGTAGGGGTGGGGTGTAAGCTATTCGGTACTACTCAGGGGCCGCGGAAGCGGGGGGGGGGGCTTCAGCCTCCCACTTTTTTTCCAAAACTATGTACAAAAACGAAAAAATGACCATACAATTGTGATTTTTTGCATGGTCAGCCCCCACTTAGAAAACCGTTCCGCGGCCCCTGCTACTAATATAAGGGGCCGCGGAACGGGAAAAGAGGGGGGGGGGGGGCTGACTATGCAAAAAATCACAATCGTATGGTATTTTTTTACGTTTTTTGTACCCGGTTTTGGAAAAAAGTGGGGGCTGAAGCCCCCATCCCCCCCCCCGCTTCCGCGACCCCTGACTACTGCTACTGCTGCTCACTAGCGTACCTAGGGGGGGGGGGACAGTCTGCCCCCCTGACGAGCCACAACCCATACAAAAAAAGACATATCCCTGCCCCTCTGACGAGCTTGAAAGACATTTTTTGCTCCCCCCCCCTGACGAGCTTGAAGACCTTTATTGCCCCCCCCCCCCCTGACGAGCTTGAAGACCTTTTTTTTTTGCTTGTCAATTTTTTTTTCTGGTACGAAAACCTTTATCTTTGAAGACCTTTTTTTTTCTTTTTGCTTGTCAATTTTTTTGGCGGGCGTTTCCCCCCGCCCCCTGTGGAAAATCCTAGGTACGCCACTGCTACTGCTGCTACTACTACTGCTACTACTGCTACTGCTACTACTGCTACTACTACTACTACTACTACTACTACTACTACTACTACTACTACTACTGCTGCTACTACTACTGCTACTACTGCTACTGCTACTACTGCTACTACTGCTACTACTACTACTACTACTACTACTACTACTACTACTACTACTACTACTACTACTATACTACTACTATTACTATACTACTACTACTACTACTACTACTACTACTACTACTACTACTACTACTACTACTACTACTACTACTACTACTACTTCTACTACTACTACTACTACTACTACTACTACTACTACTTCTACTACTACTACATCTACTACTACTACTAATAATAATAATTCTGATAATAATGATGATGATAATGATGCTGGTGATGATGATAATAATAATAATAATGATAATAATAGTAATGACGATAATAATAATAATAATATGATAATGATCATAATAAATTAAGAGAGCGCTGGTACGCAATGCATTTCCATCGGGAAGGAAAATGAATAAACAAACCCTATAAACAATAAAAAAATAAGCAATAGGAGAATGATTTGATTTGAATTGAATATATTTTATTGATATCCGTTTCACATTAATATGAAAAACATGATATAAAAAAGTCAAAAATATTACAAGACATATCAATATCAAAGAGAGCGAAGTTGGCTCAGTCGGTAACGCGTCTGCCCGTCGAACCAAAGATCGTGGGTTCGAGTCCACCCCGGGCGGATGACTGAAGCCAGTGCGTTGTGTGTAAACGTCTCTCCCATGTTTCACAGATGCAGGCTATGTTACAGTGGAAAACACTCCGTCCCTCGGATAGGACGTTAAATGGAGGCCCCGTGTAGAGGGGAATCACCACCTTTGCACGTTAAGAACCCACTGCACTACTCGAATAAGAGTAGGGGGAAACCCCGGTGTAGTGGTCCACCTGCATTCCCCCAGTTATCGGGAGGAGAGACCTGCGGGTCACAGTTCCGTGTGCGCGCCCTTGTAGGCGACCCAGATTGGCTGGCTCCTCCAATGCGCCTTTGAATGTCTTTGACAGATATATGGCGCTATACAAATGCTGCGCATCATCATCATCATCATCAAATGCAACATGATTAAAGAATTGAATTAAAAATAGATTTACCAGATTTGATATTCGTATCTAAAAGTAAAATGGAGGGGCTTCCCCCCCCCCAAAAAAAAGCAAAGCTTGTAGGCCTACATCAACTCGCGTAAAAAAAATCAACGTCGTATGTAGGCCGAGGCATAATTCGCAAAACATCAGCAACTAAAGAAATTTAGAGGTAAAGTTTTCTGCAATAACAACAGAAGGGGGGGGGGGGGGGCGGGGGCAGAGACGGATGACAGAGAACTAGTATGTGGACCATTATATTAAAAAAAACAAATTTGGGTGTGAAATGGGGAAGGGTTTGGTGGGCTACGCTACACTTAGTTTCAAGATTATTTCATTGATCCAATATTCAAACATTATGAATTACAATGAAAAGAAAACTCATATTTTTTGTGGTAAATGTGACCCTCCCCAAAAAGTTACATTTATAAAAGAATACATTTCTTTTATAGCAATGAAAAAATACCAAATTAACACAAACGAAACTAAGGAAAACTGTTAAAAAAGTAACTTTATGCTGTCAAAGACATTTTACTATCAATATCGTGTTATTTTACAAGGCATTATTCTTGTTAAAAAACATGACTTAATTGATAAGGGGTACCAACAAAAAAATTACTCCAGGGGTCCGGATAATTGAAATAAAATTGGTGATCTATTTAGGAAATACAAAACCACATCAATTCAGATAAAAATGAGGACACAAGTTCAATATAAAATCGAAATCAATAAACCAACAAGTAAAAAAAAGAAAAGAAAGTATAATGGTATAAATACACGCAGATAGTTTCGTCAGTTTTTCATTTATTATCACTGTGTATGATGTGAACCGCAGTTTCCCTCCCATTGGCCAAAAGTTTATTCAACTCTTTCAGCCGACTTTGCTGTAATTTCGTCCTCACCGGTGAGGGCGATGTGTAAAAATATTTTTCGTGTTTTATTGACCCCGCTCATATTAAGATTCAGGGATTAAAGGCGTCGTGAGAAAAAAAAAGAACAGACTTGTCGAAAGTTTTATCCGACAAAGTCTGCTGTAACCGAAAATTACCATAGCAACTGTGATTCCTACCTGATAAGAATGAAGGAACGGTGTCAGACCTGGCAACTTGTCGGACAAAATATTAATGGAAAGTTTCCCATGTAGATAAACTGTGCCCAAATTAATTATCCCCAAAATATGGCACGTACAGGAAAGTCACGAGAAAAATGAAATTTCTGATATCGATGTAACATCATACACTGTAGAGTCAACTACGTAGATATACTTGTAACTAAATATACTGTTCTATCTCAGTTATACATTTTAGTCTCAAAACTTGAAGAAAGTGACAATTACTTTATAAAGGACAAGTCCACCCTAACAGAAAGTTGATTTGAATAAAAAGAGAAAAAATTAACAAGCATAACACTGAAAATTTCATCAAAATCGGATGTAAAAATTTAAAGTTTCGCCTATTTTCACAAAACAGTAATTATGCACATCCCGGTTGTTATGCATATGAGGGAACTGATAACATCGCTCACTCACTATTTCTTTTGTATTTAATTATATGAAATATGAATTATAATTTCCCTTCATTGTCATGAGAAAAAAAAGTTTCATTTCTCCCTTAACATGTGGAATTGCCATTGTTTAACATCTTATAGTTCAGTCAAGATGGTCATTATTGTCAAATAGTCTGCAGAAAATGAAATATTGTATAATTCAAACAATAAAAAGTAAAAGAAATAGTGAGTGAGGGACATCATCGATTCTCTCATTGCATGTGACTAATTATTGTGCGTATAACTATTTATGAAAACTAAGCGAACTTTAAAATGTCATAACTTTCTTATTTTATATCCAATTTTTATGAAACTTTCAGCATTATCCTGGTCTAGTTTTCTCTAATGATTGAAATCAACATTTTTCTGAAGTCGACTTGACCTTTAACAGTCAATAATTTACATTTTCACAATAATTGTTTATAATTATGGAATTCCTCTTTGCAGATTGAATAAAAACATATTTAATTTATCAGTTCCCTTCTTTCAGTCCGGGCTTTCAGTGATCCGAATATAACAAAAACAACAGACACAGCAATAAATTAGCAGCAGCGACGCGTCGCGACGGTTCCATGACATTTGCTCTGGCGACAATTGCTCAGCTGTAAACACTACACTGCAAAAACTCTGGTGTTGGTTTAACACCAGCCCGGAATCTATATATGTCCACACCAAAGAAGTATTGAAACAACACCAGTTAGGAATCAAACCGATGCTGTTTTAATACTAATTGGTGTTGTATAAACACCTTTCCGGTGTTAGACCAAAACGAAACTGGTGCTGTTTAACACTTCACGGGTGTGGACATATATAGATTCTGAGCTGGTGTTAAATCAACACCGGAGTTTTTGCAGTGTAATAGAATGGCCAACTTCTACCCCGGGCTTGATAATATTAGTAGTATTAATAATATAATAATAATAATAATAATGATGATAATAATAATGATAATAATGATAATAATAATAGTAATAATAATGATAATAATAATAATAGTAACAATAATAATAATAGTAATAATAACAATGATATGATAATGATAATAACAATAATTATAATAATGATAATAATTATAATAATATAATATTGTGAAATAGTGGGCGCATTGCTGTTTTGTGTGCATCTACTGAAAAACAAAATTCAATAGAACAGAATGATGAATAGTCAAGACAAAATGGTGCTTATATCTCACTAGATATTAATTCAAACCACCGTGTCACTTTGAGTCCGAATTACCTTCTTCTGATCATGCGCAGAATAGGGTATTTATAGAAATACCCTAACATCTGTGCTGAGACAAGCTAAAAGAAAGTATTTTTTCTCTTTATTTGAAACTCATAAAAAAGATACAAGGTCAACGTGGAAAGTGATAAATCAAGTTTTTAAGAAGGAAGGATCGAAAAAGAATATTAATAGGATCGTCCAACAAAATAAGGAAATTACAGATGATACAGATATTGCCGAAGCATTCAATTCTTTCTTTGTAAACATCGGCCCAAATTTGGCTAATACTATACCTAATAGTAGCAAACCCTTTTATTCTTTTTTGCCAAACCGAAATCCTCGAACCATATTCTTTTCACCTGTTTCTGAACACGAAATTATAGAAATAGTTAAAAATCTACCGGCGAAAAAAAGTTCTGGTTTTGATGATATTTCTTATGATTTTCTCATTAAAATAATTCGTGAAATCGTGATGCCCTTGACGCACATATACAATCTTTCTCTACAGTGTGGTATTGTTCCTAATAAAATGAAGGTTGTTAAAGTTATACCTATCCATAAAAAAGGTTCAGAGGATGAATTGGGTAACTATCGCCCTATTTCCCTGCTGACTACTTTCTCCAAAATTTTAGAAAAAACAGTATATTCTCGTACAATAAAATTTCTTACGAATTGTAATGTTTTTATTAACTCACAATTTGGCTTTCGTAAAAAGCATTCAACCGTTCATGCAATAATGTTATTAATCGATAAAGTTACCAAGGCAATTGATAAAAAATCTCATGTTGCTGGTATTTTTCTGGACTTCTCCAAGGCCTTTGACACGATCAACCATGAAATACTTTTATACAAACTTTCTCATTATGGAATTCGTGGAAAGGCCTTGGAGTGGTTCAGAAGTTACCTTATAAACAGAAGTCAATTTGTAGTCATTAATAACTCCAATTCTGAAATACAGCACATTGCATGTGGCGTGCCTCAGGGTTCCCTTTTGGGTCCATTGCTATTTATTTTATACATCAATGATTTCCAAAACTCATCCTCTTTATTATCATTTCTTCTTTTCGCAGATGACACGAGCTTATTTTTTACACACAGCAATCCTCAAATCCTTCTAGAAAGACTAAATGTTGAATTATGCTCTGTGTGTGATTGGATACAAGCTAATAAATTATCCCTAAATTTTAAAAAGACACATTATATGGTTTTTAGCAACTCATTACACACATTGCCAGGTCTTGTTTATATGAATGGTAATGTTTTAGAACAAATTGAATCAACAAAATTTCTTGGTATCTTTATTGATTGTAAATTATCATGGAAAGTTCATATTGATCACCTTTGTAAATTGCTCTCAAGAAATCTTGGAGTAATTAATAAACTTAAGCCTCATTTTCCTCATCACATTTTGAAATTATTGTATTCTACTCTATTGTTACCATATCTGAATTATGGAATTTTAGCCTGGGGAAATGCCTCTAAGACAAAACTTGAATCCATACTTAAAATTCAAAAAAGAGCCGTGAGGATAATTTCTTCTTCTGACTTTCTGGCTCATACTAATCCGCTATTTTATTCAAACAAGTTATTGAAAGTAACCGATTTATATTATTATTTTGTTGGTATATTTATGTATCAACTAAATAGACGGGAATTACCGAGTGTATTCTCTGATTTGCTTGTTCAAAATCAAGAAATCCATTCCTACCCAACTCGACAAGTACACAATTTCCACATTTCCCCAGTGCGCACTGTTCTTGCCCTTAAATCATTTACTTTTACAGGGCCTTCCTTTTGGAATAATTTAGACACCCATATAATTGAGGCGCCCTCTTTATATTCTTTTAAATGTAGGCTGAAAATATTTCTTTTACAATCGTACGCTAGTGGGTAAGCGCCTTGCTCGAGTGACTATCATGTTGAACTCTTTATAATGTCTTATTTTTCTACATTTGATTTATCTCGCTTCATTGCGTTAGGAGTTGTTAATCCTTGATTATTTTCTTCTGGGAACCTATATGTCTACAAGCTTTGCTTTTTAATAGGTTCCTCATATTTCACGATATTGTATTTCTTTGTAAAACACTACAACTATGTATTTTTTGTCATCTTCTCATAATTATGTTCAATGTATGTTTTTGTGGAATGTGAAACAATAAATCAGAATAGAACTCCAAACTGGCTTATTACGGAAAATCAAGGTAGACTTGGTTTGGTTCTCTTCTTTCTCCCTTGCTTCGCCTTCCTATTTATCTATAAGTCGAAAAATAGGAAAGGGGGTGTTCGTCGCTTGCCCCCTTCCGGAGATTGCCTTCGCCAGGGTGTAGAACGGGGGAGTGTTTCATCAACATTTTCATCCGACAAGTTGTCAGATCTGACAACTTTCCTTGATTATGATTGGCTGATAGACACTGTTACCATAGTAACTGTCGGATAAAACAATACTTGTCGGATAAAACGTCTGACAAGTCCTTTCATGAAACGCTCTTCGGAAACGCGCGGGACCGCGGTATAGCGCCTCCCCTGCATCGTTCGTGCAATACCCATTGGATACGGTACGATATTGCGAAGTAAGAATGGAGGCTCGAAATAATGATCCCCTTGTAGGCCTCAACAACATTGAAGCTGATCTCGATTCGAGAGTCTATCCATGCGAACAACACGATCCATTCATCCATATATTAATAATACGATAACTAAAAAAGGCATATGGGCCCTATATTAGAATCGTTCTGTTTGTTTGTACCGTGTCAGTAGCGTACCTACTACTAGGATTTTCCACAGGGGGGGGGGGGGGCAAAACCGTCGGCCAAAAAATTTGACAAGCAAAAAAAAAGTCTTAAATCACAAATAAAGGATTTCGTACCAGAAAAAAAAAATGACAAGCCCAAAAAAAGGTCTTCACTAAAAAATAAAGGATTTCCTACCAGAAAAAAAAGTCTTCAAGCTCAAGCTCGTCAGGGGGGGAGGGGGGGGGGGGGGGGGGGGGGGGACAAAATTCAAGCTCGTCAGGGGGCAAAAGGTCTTCAAGCTCGTTAGGGGGGGCATGGATACGTCTTTTGCATGGGTTGTGACTCGTCAGGGGGACAGACTGCCCCCCTGCCCCCCCCCGTAGGTACGCTAGTGTACCGGGTTATGGTATGTGACTCGAATGAAAAGAGATGCTGCGTTTATGAAGTTGCGTGAACAAAGATGCAATATAATGGAGCTATCAATATCGCTCCATGAATAGTAGGCCTATATGTATGCACACTCATTATACTCATAAATGCTGCTGATTTTAGTGCAAAATGGCCGCCGCAAATTCCCGCGTCGATTCCTGGGGATATGTGATTGTTTTGAGCAAGTTCGTTATCCTTTTTATTGATACCGGAATAGAAAAGTCGTTCGGCGTTCTGATTCCCACCTTAGTTGAGCGTCTGGAGTCAGACTATGCAACGATTGGGTTGATATGCAGTATGCCTCCGGCGATAATGTATCTAATATGTAAGATAATAAAGTTTTTATTGACAATAGTACCTTTAAGTTTGCTATCCTTTTCCCTGGCTGCCGAAGGTTGCACAGGGTAAACGGTTAGGATGACAAAAGTCCTAAAGATAGCATTTATTTACTGATCTCTTTCATTTTATTCATTGTAATTGTATGCAACGCTTATAAGTCATGTATTAAGCGTTATATGTTTCACACTATTATTATTATTATCATTATTGAATGATTTATTCTGTAACTTATATCATGTGTTTTTAAGTGCAGAATGAAAGTAGTATTGATGGAAACTAGTCAAAAGTATTTGGCTAAGTACGTAAAGGGTGTTCTTACGATTCACAGATGCTGTCTTTGGACATGTTGGAGTGGCACCAAAGATCAATGTTCATCGAGAATTCACCCATTTTATCCAGCGTGTAAAAAAAAACAGCTTGCGCCAAATTCAACTCTCGATTACAACTGATCTTTAAAGGGGAATCCAACCCAAATAAAAACTTGTTTTTACAAGAAAAAGAAAAATCAGACAAGTTGATTGGTGAAAGTTTGAACAATATTGGACAAACAACAAGAAAGTTATAAATTTTCAAAAGTTGTAAATATTGGTAATCACTATACCCATGGAGACTTCAAACTGGCCGCATATGGGATGTCATAGTGATGTAAGGCAAGGACTACTATTCCATGTAGGCCTACTCCAATACATATTATGGCTAAAATGTCATTTTTCCCAAAAGTTTTAGTTCAAATTACATTTTTCTTTCATGAGGACATAAAACAATATACTACCTGGGTTATATTTAGATTACTGCCCCAGTGGAATTGGTCCCTATAGGAGAAAACCACAAATCCCTGATAATAAAGTACTTGGCCTATGGGAAAGTTGTCCTTGCCTCTTGTCATAATTTACTTACCCAGTTGCCAATTTGAAATCTACATACTATTAATGATCTCAATTTTAAAGCAGCTATAACTTTCTTATTGCTTGTCCGATTTCATTCAAACTTTCACCATTCTGTTAAATTGATTTTTCTCATTCCCAACACAACATTTTATGGCCAAGGCTTGATTCCCCTTTAACAAATATATGTATGATTGTTTGATGCATGTACCGATTTCTACGGAAATTTCTAGAAGTTCGTTTGATAACTTTATTTCTGCATTAAAATAATACAAGTATGAAGTATAATAGGCGTATATACGACTATAATATATACGACAAAATCAGTGGCGTGCCTAGGATTTTCCACAGGGGGGGGGGGGGGCAAAACCGTCCGCCAAAAAAAAATGACAAGCAAAAAAAAAATAAAAGGTCTTCAAACACAAATAAAGGATTTCGTACCAAAAAAAAATTGTCAAGCAAAAAAAGGGTCTTCAAGCTCGTCAGGAGGGGCAAAAAAGGTCTTGAAGCTCGTCATGGGGGGGGGGGGAGGGGCAGGGATACGTCCTTTGCATGGGTTGTGGCTCGTCAGGGGGGGGGCAGACTGCCCCCTGCCCCCGTAGGTACGCTAGTGGACAAAATTTCAAATGCAATGGCAAATAAAGAACATAATAAAATAGTATGCATGACTTAAGCAAAACATTCGATACTCTCGACAACAATATTTTACTTCAAAAACTTGAAATTTATGGAACTCGAGGAATCTCACTTTCATGGTTTGAGAGTATGTAATTCACAATAATATTTCTTCCAATTTTCAGACAATAACATGCAGAGTATCTCAATGATCGATCTTACGCCCCTTGCTTTTCCTAAAAATATTTATGATTTGACTATTGTAACGCCTTTGCTATCATTTGCATTGTTTGCACATGACAAACATTTTTTGTTAACACAAAAACTTAGGAACTTTAGCAGATACATTAAATCGTGAATTGTCAAAATTGTCTTTGTGGTTTAAGTGTAATAAGCTTTCACGTAATATAGACAAATTCAACTTTATGTATTTCAAACATACGAATTCACATAACGGAATTCCCTTACAACATTATCATAGATATCATTCCTCTAAAAAGAAAAGAAAGGAAACAAAGTTTTTAGGCGTCACAATAGATGAAAATTTAAATTGGAATGAACATATATGATGTATAAATTTGTACCAAATCGCCTTGTCTATCACACACAAATCCAGTAATCCACAAACAAAATACTCTAGACAGTATTTGACACAATTCACTTCAAAGTTTACTGCTGATGTTTAAAGGTCAAGTCCACCTCAGAAAAATGTTGATTTGAATAAAAAGAGAAAAATTTAACAAGCACAATGCTGAAAATTTCATCAAAATCGGATGTAAAATAAGAAAGTTATGACATTTCAAAGTTTCGCTCTTTTTTAACAAAATAGTTATATGAACGAGCCAGTTACATCCAAATGAGAGAGTCGATGATGTCACTCACTCACTATTTCTTTTGTTTTTTATTGTTTGAATTGTACAATATTTCAATTTTTACGAATTTGATGATTAGGACCTCCTTGCCTGAAGCACAAAATGTTAAAATAATGGAATTTCACGTGTTCAGAGAGGAATGAAACTTCATTTCACATGACAATGACGAGAAAATCAAAATTTTTCATATTTCATATAATAAAATACAAAAGAAATAGTGAGTGAGTGATGTCATCAGTTCCCTCATTTGCATACTGACCGAGATGTGCATATAACTGTTTTGTGAAATGAAGCGAAACTTTAAAATGTCATAACTTTCTTATTTTACATCCGATTTTGATGAAATTTTCAGTGTTTTGCTTGTTGAATTTTTCTCTTTTTATTCAAATCAAGTTTTTGTTGGGGTGGACTTGTCCTTTAAGTACGTAAATAATAGGGGCCGCGGAACGGTTTTCAAGGGGGGGGGGGGGGGCTAACCCTGCAAAAAATCACAATGATATTGTCATTTTGACGTTTTTGTACACGGTTTTTGAAAAAGAGTGGGGGGGGGGGGGGGCTGAAGCTCCCCCAGCCCCCCGCTTCCGCGGCCCCTGAATAACATGCTGCCACATTCATTCCCCCATTTTTATACTATAAACACATCTATTCATTGTTGTCCTACCCGTAATTCCTAAAATTTTCATTAATTAACCCTTAAATTGCATTAAATTGTATATTGCGCAGAGATCTATAAGACACCATGATCCTGATTATACGGAACTCCCATCCAGACTATATGTATAAAAAAGGTCGTCTCCTTACTCATTTAAGGCAAACGTTAAATACATGTTATCATTAGAATATTGAAGTAAATTTTCTGTATCAATGTTCCAGTTTATTATGAAATAACTCTTTCTTCGATTTAATCATCACCATTATCTCCATCATGACCATCATCATCTCCACAGCTTTAAAGGGGAATCCAGCCTTGGCCGTAAAATGTTGTGTTGGGAAGGAGAAAAATAAATTAAACAGAATGGTGAGAGTTTGAAAGAAAGCGGACAGGCAATAAGAAAGTAACAGCTGCTTTAAAACTGAGATCACGAATAGTATGTAGATTTCAAATTGGCATCTGGGTAAGTAAATTATGACAAGGTGCAAGGCACTGAACTAGAAATACGTATTTTCAGTTCAGTTCAGTTTTCAGTTCAGTGGTGCAAGGACAACTTTCCAATACAGGCCATGTACTTAATCATCAGGGATTTGTGGTTTTCTCCTAAGTACCCATTCCCCTGGGACAGTAATGTTAATATAACCCAGGTATATTGTTTCATGTCCTCAAAAATGAAAAATATGATATGAAATAAAACTTTTGGGAAAAATGACATTTTAGCCATAATATGTATTGGAGTAAATGGAAGAGTAGTCCTTGCCTTACATCACTATGACATCCTATGCGCGGCCAATTTGAAGTCTCCATGGGTATAGTGATTACCAATATTTACAACTTTTAAAAATTCATAACTTTCTTGTTGTTTCTCCAATATTGTTCAAACTTACACCTATCAACTTGTCTGATTTTTCTTTTTCTTATAAAAAAAAGTTTTTATTTGGGTTGGATTCCCCTTTAATCTTCACCATTATCTCCCTTATGACCATCATCATCTCCATAGCTTTCATCTTCAACATTATCACCCGGTCATCCTTATCCTCACCATCTCCATCTTTATTATAAACTGATGGTTTTCGTATTAAAATATACCCATTCTATAAACGTTCAAAAATTCTGTTTATATTGTATATTTCTTACGTTTACTATTTTGTTTCCTTTTGCTTTCATAATGAAGAAAAATACTTCATTATCATTCCCAGACAATTATCATGATTATAAACAATTTGGATGTCGTGTGAGTTAATATATTAAATGTGTACTGTTAGGGATTTGTGCTCCAATTGGCTCTCCATAGTTAAACCACAACTTTAAACTTGGGTTTAATTTAAACCCGACTTCAAAATACGGGCCACATATATAGATTCCGGGCTGGTGTTGAATCAACACCGGATTTTTTGTAGTGTAATTGTTATTAAATTTATTTTGGGCCATTGTACATTTATTATTTAATTCATGCCAATAACAGTAAATAATTTTATGTTATGTATTTTCTGTTATGTTATACAAAAAATGTTTTGCACACATTATATGAAGGTATGCAGAAAAGAACAATAAATCAAATCGAATCATATATTTTGCTTTATTACATAACAATGAAAATATACTCTCTGCACAACGAGGATGTAAATTATGTTCCTCCTTGGTAATAAAGAGATTAATGCCCTAGATAGAGTTAGTGTTTGATTTAACAAATTGCCAGTCAGTAAGTCAAAAGAACTGTATCCAATTAATCACTTTCCGTGTCAAAATAAGTATTATGTCTCTTCCTATAATGAATAATTATTGTTACATCTCTCCGGCCTTTTCAAAGTCAATAGTGTTAAATAAAAGACTATTTAAAAACAAAGATTTACTCATATATTCCTTTCTCCAATTCATTAAACAAAATATTTTCCATGTATACTTAGCATGATATACTGGTTGTTATAAATAAGATATTAATATTCTCAGGCAAGGAAAAAATGCAAGGAGATTTAATTAACAGGATTAATCATATACTTAAAATTAAAGAATGAAATGTTTCCAATATACCATTTGAATTTATTGGTTTATTTAATTTCTACATCCATTTTGCAACATGCAAATCAGAAATATAGAAATGTATACAATATATATAATACAAATATATCATTAATAAAAATTAAAGATATAAGTATAAATGAATTAAAAAGACGAACAATGTAGCGAAACTTCTAAAACTGCTAGCCTATGGTATACCCGGGCCCAAATTCTAAATGACTTTAAGTGCAAAGATAGGTTAACAAACGAACACACACGGGGTAATGATGATTTTACAAAGTGGAATTTACAGGAATCAGGGAATTATGAATTCAAAGAAGATAAACGCATGATCATGAATAATATTGGCAGAGAAAATTGTGAAAATCTTAGCATTGAGAGCGTTCCATGAAAGTGTTCCGTGTATTTTCTAGTGGACATGGTGAACAATGGCGTATGTCATTATTTATTCGAAATTGATAAAGACCTTTGGTAATTTTGGTTGTTTTAATTTCACATGAGAATTATAATATCTAATTAAAACTTATACATACATTAAATATTTATTAAGCGCCTTTCCATGATCATGCTCAAAGCGCTTTACAAAAATATGACAAAAAAAAACACAGAAAACAAACAAGTGAAATATTTTCATATATATGAAACTCAAATTTTCCCCTTTCTCTCACAATATTAAGGTCCTTTTGTAACCCTCGCTCTCCGTAGAGCCAACCATCGAGCCGTTGCTATGTCTGGCGGTCTGTTGTCAGCGTTGTGTTTAATTGCCTGTGCTTTCTTGAAAACCGCAGTTACTGTAGGCATCTGCCTCACCCTCTCTGGTAAGTATATTATATAGTTGAGTTTTGGAGCTCATTCTTGTCCATATATGATAGGCTTGTTACAAAAGGCCGTGTAAGTGGCGCGTAAGTTTGGGGTAAATTTCTATATATGGGCAGCTATAAGGGCAAAAATTAAAGGAGTGGAAGCTAGCCAGCCAATGTTTCCTATGGTGTCCTTAAAACAACAAAGCTACTAAGAAATTACATTAAGTGATAGATATCCATAAAAACTAATCGTACTTGCATTATCAATAAGACAAAACGCAACTGAATAAGCCAGTTCACGGTTAGCTCATGATCAACTTTTCTCAAATGACCTTTGTGATTTTTCATTAGGATAAGCACTATCATTTTCAAATGTAGATGTTGCGTAAGCTTTACCGGTAGAGTATTCAAATTCTAAGAACAAAAGGCATTGTATAGACCAGCTGACTAGAATGGCCAGGTGGGTGCATCAGGGATAAAGTTTGGAAATCTGTTTTATTGTCTGCCTTTGGCACATTTGACTATTGTTTAGGCTACTGTCAAATACCAGTGATTATGAAGGCTCTATTTATTACTCTTCAGCTTGGATGTGATAAATATTTTGAAAGGAATACATGAATAATCATCAAATCACAAATGCCTATGTCAGTGAATTTGAAAGCCACATTCATGGTTGTCTCCAATGACCTTTTTCTGCTCGTGCGCAGTTTACAACCGTGAACAGGCTTATTATTTGATGTCACATTTTACTTACAATTTTGATGACATCGTCTCTCGAGCACAGGAATTCTAACTCAGACCCTTGTTGGAATTGTGAAATACTCATTTTCTTTTCATGAAACTGAAATCACCAAATTTACCGATTTTTCGTAAATATTTCCAAAACTCGCTCTCAAATTTCAAGTAGAGATTAACCATTAGAGTAATTTGTAGGTTGCTCTTTCCGTTGGTTCTCAGATTCTCAAATTCTTTACTATAAAAAAATTATTTATCATAATAATAATATGGTCCATTTATATAGCGCAGCTACTATAATTGCGTATACTCTACTGCGCTTGATACTTGGTATCATATTATTACACAGGCTGTAGCTGAGCCACCGTATAAGCATTAAATCATTCAAGGAATAATCCTACCGGGTACCCATTCACCTCACCTGGGTCGAGTGCAGCACAATGTGGGTAAATCTCTTGCTGAAGGAAAACACGCCATGGCTGGAATTCGAACCCACGTCCCTCTGATTGAAAGACGAAAATGAATAGACCAGTGCCAGCCGCACAGAAACGTTGTTAGCCTAACAAAGCTCTAACAGTATAAGCCCGTCACATCTTTCGGATTATAAAGTCATAACATTCATTCCAATATGTAAGGAATCCATTGTTGTAACATAATGCATCGCTGCTATATTACCGGTTGTAACAGGGCATCTGTTAGCGCATTGTTAGCGCTAACATCGTTTCTGTGCGGTCAGTGACTAGAACAACACACCAATTGACAGTATGAAAAAAAAAATTAAAAAAAATTCATATGAATAATCAAGACATCAAAGTTGGTGCTCATCTCATTAAATTTCAAACTATACCATATCACTTTAGTACAAATGACCTTCCTCTGATCATGCGCAGAGTGGAGTCGACTACGAACTGGCTTATAGGTAGGTCAGATCTGTCAAGAGGACGCGCACTACTGTGTATTAATCAATAAGACCGTGTGTTGCATAATCTTATCACATACTCGTCGGCACTTAAGTGCGACCCTAAGTCATACCTAAATCTTTGTGAAACACCTCAGGAATATAATGGAAAGAGTGTGTGGTTAATTTTTGCCTTGTTCTGTGTTTTTTTCTTGCAGGTGTTGGATTAGCAATGACCTTCTTGCCTACAGTCCTTGCGCTAAATGATTTCTTTAAAGACAACTTTGTATTATGGAGTACCGTTGCGGCATATGGTTACACGTCAGGGTCATTGCTACTCCCTATTGTAATTGAAAGGTCACTTCCGGCGTATGGATATCAGGGGGAATTCATTATCCTCGGCGGTGTAGCTCTTCACCTTCTCGTTTGTGGAGCAACGATTCGGAAGGCGACTTGCAGGCCTAATGGTGATACTAGTGAACGCGGCGGCCGCGATCAAGAGGAGAAGAGACACAGGTGTGGTTCCCAAGAACGCCCATCACTGAACGGGGAGGTTATGCTTCACCAGCTGGATGACAAAATGTGGGAAGAGAACGTCTCGCAGTTCGAGATACGGCAAAGGGAACAGGAAGATGAAAATTGTGAGGAAACTTTTCTAGAGGAGTGGCGTTTGATTCAACATGAGCCCCGTCGCTTTCAAAGAAACCATGAAACCTTACCGAATGACTCTCGAGGAGATTGTGGACTGCTTCAGGAAGGGATCTTTCTCCTCTCACTCCCGATTCCCTTCTTCATATCTTACACAACATATGCATGGATGCTGTTTCTCGTACCCCATGGTGAACAGCTAGGCATCCCTCCTTCCAAAGCTGTCTACCTCTCCACTTTAGGTGGAATAGGTGGTATTCTCGGTCGGACAATCTTTATTATCCTTATCAGCAAAGGGGTCAGTGACCTGTCCGTGTACATCGCGGTGGGTTCAGTCTGCACGGGCTGTTTCTTCTTGGATTTCACCAGTTCTGCCTATCCTGTTCGTGCCACCCTTGCATTCATTCAAGGGTTTTCCTTCTTTGTCGAGGATTCCGTGTACACCAGTCTGTCTAAAGGAGCGATTTTTGATGAGGATAATTTCGACATGGCTGTGGCGATTTCTAACTTCATGTGTGGGCTAGGCATATCTTGCGCAGGACTGTTTACAGGTTAGTAATAGTGCCGTAGAACTCAAGTCCACAATCGGATTCAAGATCACTTCATAGTACGTAGTAATTAGAAAAAGATCAATCTAAACTCCTTTTAAGTCATCATTGTAATAACAATAATAATCATAATAATAATAATAACAATAATAATAGTAATAACAGTTATTATTATTATTATCATAGCTTATTATTGTAATTATCAATACTGTTATTATTGTTATCATCATTATATAGGGTTCCTGTTTCTCAATTTCTTTTTCAGACTCAGACTTGTTTTTTTAACACACTTAATAGTACCATTCGCGCGAACGTGGCTCTAACAAATAATTTAGGAGGGCTGAGTGAGCTTGGACCATATAGTCTGGATGATCGGTGCAAAAAATAGCAACAATTGTTCAGATTATGGTACAAGCATGAAATTTGGCTGACAGGTAGAGTAAACAGTGCTGAACATTTTTAGCAGGGAGTGCCAACCTGATCTCTCTTCGTATAGCAACAGTTGCTAGGTAACATATTTACCTTAGCAACCACCATTTTGGGGGTGTTACTTTCATTTAAAAAACTATATTTTGACTTCTAAGCGCCAAATTTACAATCCCATATCAAGCAACGTTCCAACCATTTACAGCAACAGTTGCTAAGCAACACATTTTCCATAGCAACTACAGATAATATTCCTGCATACCACATCTGGTCATAATATTTGAATGAAAATTGTTAGAAAATTGGTCAAAGTATGAAACCTGGGAGTAATAAGCCTGAAAAAATCAGAAGCAGTCCAAATAATTATAATATCTGCATAATAATAGTATCTAGGTAATAAACCTTATTCAAAGTGTGTTGGCTTTCAAGAGGCCGACTACTTTTAGCAAGGGATAAAGTGGTATTCAAGCACTCAATTGAAAGTTCACTTCTGGCAAGTTTTTGGTGTTTGAAATAATTCTAAACTAAGTTGACTCAATCAATTTTTGGTGGTCATTCTTTAATCTCTCCAAGATCAGAGATATTTAGGTTGTAAGTACCCATGACCTCCTGGGGAGCTCTTGTAACCGTTCTTCAAGAGTGACCTCTTGCTAAATATTGATATTGTGGAATTATTTCCTAGGGTCGATCTTTTACATAATGTTTAAATTAATCTAGAATAAATATGGTTTCCAAATGGATAATTATGGGTGAGGTTCTTTTCACATGCAATATATACATGTATTATACCAATAATATGGAACCCATAGACATCGTCTTTGGAAGTTGTGCAATGTTTTACTTTTTAAGCATCTATTAGTACCTTTATGATTTACCCACATCAATAATCTTACCTTACGGCCTTTAACCATTGGTTGCTACAGAAAACATATTACTTACCAACTGGTACTTCGCATGTGCTTGTATACATGGTATAATTGTTCTTGGGTTGTTGTGATTAATGTATTAATGCGCTAATAAAAAAGATGCGATTCATAGAAATTATAATCATAAAAAAGATACCCTATGATAAATGGTTACCGTGGAAAATGTTACTTAGCAACGGTTGCTATGGTGCTCATTTTGTCTACCTATGGAAAAATTCATCACATGAGAAATCTATGGGCCAGATTTAATTTCTGAGCTATTCTGAGTAAATTGTAATGATCTGAACTAAGACAAAGAATCTGTTGCTACGGAAGAGGGCCACTTAGCAACCGTTGTTGTGAATAAATGGATAAAAACTATTATGATACAAAAGTACATGCTTTAGATTAAAATTTATATGACATATCGCCTGTGAAAATGTAACTCAAGCCCAATTAAGCTCAGTTACTAAGGTACATATGTTACCTAGCAACCATTGCTATGTTTGGTGAACTCACGTTGGCACCCCCTGCTAAAAATGTTTAGAATAACTTACTCTAACTTTGTGCCGATTTTCATGCTTGTACCATTTTCTGAACATTTTTTTCACCAATCACCTAGACTTTTAATGCAATCTTGCGCCCTAACTTAAAAAGGCGAAAGTATGCACCATTTCTTCCTGTTCGCACCATAAATACGGCATCTTTACAGTTTTGAGAGTGCATGTTTCTTTTTGCATTCAAAATAATACTGAAAATTTGAACCTTCCGGGGGGTGGGGAGGGGCAGCATGTTCATGTGATAGCATATGACAGAATCTGAATGTCTCTTTAGCCAAAAAAACTTTTTCAATGGATAGTGGTATACCAGAATGGTACGGTGACATTTTTTTTTTCTCTGATAAGAAAATATTTGGCCCTTCTGACACCACTGCTCTACAGGATATGTAACTCTGCACCCTAAACTACGCCGCACGATTCGACTACGACGCTATTACGGACAAATCGCATTGAGATTGAATATAACAGATTTGAAGTTCGGAATAGAACAGGAATACTAAAAGCAGGAGTATAAAACTATAAGTCCAGGGGCCCGTTTCATAAAAAGTTACAACTGTTGTAATTTTGCAATTATGGCAACTACCATGGAAATATGGCTCAGCAGCCAATCCAAATAAAGGTTACCTAGGTAGTTGCCATAATGGCAAAGTTACAACAGTTGTAACTCTTTATGAGACGGTCCCCAAATCTGCTTCACTTCGCAGCCACTGAACTGAAATCTTGCATTGAACGCAGAGGGCGTTTTGATGCGTAAAGTGTGCCCCATGGGAACAGGAACTCCCAATGTTGCATTTAAAGACCCAGACCGGGACAAAAGGTCAAATTGACAAATGTGAAATACATGAGCTACATGTACATAGAACAAAAATGTAAATTTTATGTATATAAACCGCTTGACAGCTGAGTATTTAGCTTAAGAAAACTCAAATTAAGGGCTTTCGACAATAATAATAATAATAATCTAGGTATATTTACCCAGGGTAGCCACTTCAGTTTCGAAAACTGTTCTACCAGCGGGCCCTGCTATTATTATTACCCTGGCTTTAGCTGAGCTGCCTAGGCGCTCAAGCATAGGCTTTCTTGTGCTTTTGTTTGTATGGATGTATGTTTTATTTATTTAAATACAGAATAAAAAACATGCTTTCAGCCGCAAGGCTGTTTTTCAGCAAGTCCGTACATAAAGGCTGAAAAACATAAAACAATAAGTTATAAATCAAGAACAAAATAATAAATATAAACATTTGAACAGAAATAAATTACATGATAGAAAAAGAGATTCGAGATAAGAGAATAAGAACTAAAAAAAACAAACAAAAATATATAAATATATACACATTTAAAACATAAACAAAAGTACAATCAATATACATGACAATAAATGAAAACAATACAATGGTCAGAATCTCAGTCAGCAACAATTACGGAAAACTAATTGGAAATATATTTTTAGATGCATTTTTAAAAAGCTGGTAGATTTGTTTGTGTTCTTACAGATTGGGGGAGGTTATTGAATAAATGACTGGCAAGATATAAAGAGCCATTTTTCACATATTGGTGTGGGATTTTGGAAGATGAATATACTGTTCGATATTTCTAAGTGAGTGTAGCGTGTAAGTTTTGAGTCTAATACATTTGGAAGCAGATTATTTGATAGTTTGAATATCAAAGTGACGAGGTCTTTCTTTAACTTTACATTTAAGCAGTTAACAGAAACAGTCTGATAAAGAAGTGTTCTACTGCAGCGACAATCCACCTGTAGGATTATCCTCATTGCTCTGTTTTGGAGGATTTGAAGCCGTTTCAGAGAAGTTGAATCAGGTTTCATCCACACGGTGTTACAATAGTCGAAATGGGGGTGAATCAATGTCTTATACAAAAGAGTAGCAGTGGGTATGTCTATATATGGTCGGATTCTCCTCAACATATAGAAACTGCGTAGGACTTTGGATCGGACACCGTCAATGTATGGTCGCCAAGTTAATTCCTTTTATCAATAACGATACCCAAACCCATACGGCTTCAAGAACGTGACGTCATGTTGTGTTAGAAGCGTTGTGAATCCATAGGTTTGTACACATAACACATTTGTGATTTTCAGCTTTTTATGTTATAAATTATATTTTTTTTTATTGCAGAAGAAATTGGCACTGACAATTATTCAGTGCTTACAATGGATGGAAACCTACAACCCTTCACTAGTTTTTGAGTGTGATTTCTTTGTTTGTCATGAATTAACGGCTACCTGACAAAATAATGTTCCCACTATGAGCTCTCACTTTACTCCCTATGACCCTTTATGTCTTCTGGACAAAGACTTCTGAAGATGAACTTATCAAAATCGAAAAAAAAATGCACACACACACACACACACACACACACACAATAAAACAGAGCTTTCTTAACACTATTAGTGTAATGTAAATTGCCATTAAATGAAAGGTCGATGACCTTTTGACCTTTCCGGTCATAACTGTTTAATGGAAGGTCAAGGTCAATGGTGCTGTAAATTCCTTTGTTAAGTTTAAAAAGATAAATAATTTGATGTATAAATCGACCCATTGACCCTTATTGACCCCATTTGACCCCGAACATTATCAAGATAACCACTAGAAATTTGACACCAAGTTGACAATTGTTACTTGTGATGTCATCGAACGTTGGAGGTGAAAAATCTAACTTGGCCAATTTGTCCAAATAGATGACATATGCTGTCTATTATTTGGCCTAAATTGCTCTCTCAGAAAAAGATGTTACAGATAATCTAAATGCCGATAGAATTTCAAAGCTGCGCCAAATTAGCGGGAAATATAATATGACAAAACGTTATTTAAAGCTGTAGATTCCATCAGTTCAGGCTTATAGTTTAAAGAGGAATGAAACCTTTGGAACAAGTAGGCTTGTGTCGAAACAGAAACAATCAAAGAATAAGGACAAGGAAAGTTTTAGACAAATTGGACAAATAATGAGAAAGTTATGAACATTTGAATATTGCAATCACTAATGCTATGAAGATCCATCAATTGGCAATGCTACAAGGATGTGTGATGTCACATGTGAACAACTTTCCCTTTGAGGGACTATAAAATACCCCCAAAATGTCTCATTTTGCTTTTTCTTATATGGTGATACAAACTATTTATCCACGACCCTGCATTATGTATTCTTTAGAAATTTGTATTACATGCACTCCTTTAGAAAGAATATCATGATCTACTGATATATGTGATAAAAGAGACAGTTTAAGTGAAATGCGGAGAGTTGTTCACAAGTGACATCACATATCTTTGTCGCATTGCCAATGTGAGGATCTCCATAGCATTGTTGATCGCAATATCCAAATGCTCATAACTTTCTCAATATTTGTCCAATTTTTCTCAAACGTTCGTTGATCTGTTTCTTTGATTTTTCTGTTTTCACACAAGCTATCTTGTTCCAAAGGTTTAATTCTCCTTTAATATATTAATGATATTTCTATGTCATAGAAAAAATGCTTAATCTGAAAAGCATAAAACTAACCCGGATTTTCTGTGTTGAAACACAACGTTTAAATAACTACGTAACGTTACGTTTTAAGGCCGATGGAAAGGACAAGAAAATCTGTTTTCGAAGCCAGAAAATTTGAGCTATTATTTAGCAAAATAATAATTAATACTCAGCTGGTAAACGGTAGAAATGCATAATGCTTGAACTTCTGAGTTATGAAGTATTACAAGCTTTCAATAGACCAGTTCGTAGTTACTCATGGACAATTTTCGGTCAAATGACCTTTCATTTCTTTCATTATGATAGGCAGATTTCAAAGCAAGATATTACGTAAGCTTGCCTTACATAGCAGGATGAAGAAATTAGTCCAGTAGATATGTGAAAAAGATTCTCGAATCTGGCAGAAAGTGTGAAATTTGGCACACAGGGGTATTTTTGGGCGCTGATTTCAAAAATTACCGGCCCCAAGCGATTTGACCTTCGGGTCGGCCGCCATTTTGAAATCCAAGATGGCCGCCATGAAAAATCATTAAATGTCATTTTCTTGAGTTTTACATGGCATGTGACACTGAAATTTGGCATATAGGGGTATTTTGAGGCACTGATTTCAAATATTGCCGGCCCCCAGCAATTTGACCATTTGGCCGGCGGCTAAATGGCCGCCATCTTGGAATCCAAGATGGCCACCATGATATATTATTGCAATCATTTTCTCGAGTTTTATATGAACTGCGGTATTGAAATTTGGCATATAGGCTTAATTTGGGGTTCTGATTTCAAATATTGCCGGCCCCAAGTGATTTGACCATCGGTTCGGCCGCCATTTTGAAATCCAAGATGGCCGTCATGAAAAATCATTAAATGTCATTTTCTTGAGTTTTACATGGCATGTTATACTGAAATTTGGCATATAGGGGTATTTTGAGGCACTGATTTCAAATATTGCCGGCCCCCAGCAATTTGACAATTTGGCCGGCGGCTAAATGGCCGCCATCTTGGAATCCAAGATGGCCGCCATGATATATTATTGCAATCATTTTCTCGAGTTTTATATGAACTGCGGTATTGAAATTTGGCATATAGGCTTAATTTGGGGTGCTGATTTCAAATATTGCCAGCCCCAAGTGATTTGACCATCGGTTTGGCCGCCATTTTGAAATCCAAGATGGCCGCCATGAGAAATCTTTAGTGTCATTTTCAAGAGTTTTACATGACGTGTTACACTGAAATTTGGCATATAGGGGTATTTTTAGGCACTGATTTCAAATATTGCCGGCCCCCAGCAATTTGACAATTTGGTCGGTGGCAAAATGGCCGCCATTTTGAAATCCAAGATGGCCGCCATGAAAAATCATTAAATGTCATTTTCTTGAGTTTTACATGATAGGCGACACTGAAATTTGGCATATAGGGGTATTTTGAGGCACTGATGTCAAATATTGCCGGCCCCCAGCAA
The DNA here is from genome assembly GCF_037042905.1 of Lytechinus pictus. Taxonomy (NCBI): domain Eukaryota; kingdom Metazoa; phylum Echinodermata; class Echinoidea; order Temnopleuroida; family Toxopneustidae; genus Lytechinus; species Lytechinus pictus. The sequence continues at coordinate 11,958,696 of NC_087263.1, read as the reverse complement.
TTTGACCTCCAGGTCAGCAGCAAAACGGCCGCCATCTTAAAATCCAAGATGGCCGCCATGAAAGATAATTTGCTCAAGTCTTACGTATGGCCTGTAACACTTTAAATTTTGAAAAAAACTTGATCTTTGCATCCTTGATCAATGAAAAGAACATAGTAAATAGATGCTATTTTGAATTCCAATATGGTTACCAAGTTTGAATGATGTTCAACATTATAATGGTGAGTAAAACCCATTGCATTGGCACTGAAAACAAATCCAACACAACCACATCTTTGTCCGTTGCAAGGAATTTGGCATCCTTAATTGCTGATATAGATGTTACGTAAGTATGAAGCACCATAAATACACAAACCAGCTAGCTTCTTCCGCAGTTACACATTTGAAGTGGCTTTGGTTGAATAATAACCATCCAGAACAATCATTTTCTGTTGAGAGGCTTTAAATTATTTCTTTGAGTTTTATATGATCTGCATTATTGCACTTTGACAAATCGACGGAGTGTGGGGTGCTTATTTCAAATATTGCTGGCCCTCAGCGATCTGATCCCGAGTCAGAGGCAAAATGTCAGCCATCTTGAAATCCAAGATGGCTGCCATGAAAAAAGATCATTGAAAAAAAATCACTTTATCTAGTATCACGTAACGTATTATTTTAAAGTTTGGCATCTAGGGATATTGAAATTGCCCCCAGTAATCTGTCCAACAGATATGCTGCAAAATGGCCACCATCTTGAAATCTAGAGAGGGTAGACTGTCATGAAAATTCATTAAAATCATTTTCTTGGTTTTAAACAATTTGAGGCACTGCATTTTAGAAATACAGGCAGGATTTTGGCCCGCTGGTTTTAGAATATTGCTCCAATAATTGCAATATTTTATTACAAATCAACATGAAGAAAACTGCTCCAGACTTGAAGTACTGATGGTTATATAGTAGTATGATGATGATGATGATGAAATGAAATTAATATTAATAATGGATGATAATAATACATATTTTATTGTTCAAAATAGAATTCAGTAACAGAAATGCTCCGAAAATTTATTTTGCCCATACCCTGTAGATCGTGAGCCCGGCAGCAACTTAGCAGCGCGACATCGGACGTTGCTCTATCCTTTAAAAAGGGAGTTCACCCCAGAGAAAAGTTTGTTGTAAAAACAAAAGAAAATATGATATAAAAAAGATATTGGTGGATCCATCAAAGATATTAGAATTTTAAGTTTTTGATTTGTGACGTCATATAGGCTACTGTACGAGCAGCTTTCCCATTATGTTGTGTGATATGAAATGCATAAATGGTTCATCGTGGGTATTTTTTTTTTCTTTCTGGAGCGGGTGTGAAATCATTAGTTTGTTGATATACTGAGGGTCCAATAAAAAAACATTTTCATTTTTTGAGGAGGCTACATTTCATTGATTTTTGTACTATAAGAAACATGGGGGAACTGCTTGAATCTGGCGTCACAAATGCACCAAATGAAATTCCAATAGCTTTTTAAATATTTGATGGAATTTCCTCAAACCTTCAATATTTTTTTTCATTACTTATTCTGTTATTGTTTCAATAAACTTTTTGTCAGGTTGAACTTCCCCTTTAATTCGTTGACCGCCAAACAGGTTAGAAGCAGCTCCCCTTTTCTAACATCTTTTGGTCTGATGCTGTCGGAGCTTGAACTCCCGATCTCCCGATTGTGAGGCGAACATGCTCCCATTGTCAGATTGTCGAACACACGATGGTTATTCAAAAATGCCAAATTTCAAAATAATACCTACATTATAATTATGATGCTTGATTTTTTTTAATGATTTTTTTTATGGCAGCCATCTTTGATTTCAAGATGGCTGCCATAAATTGGATGAACATTACTGGATTCGAAAGAAGTCTATGGAGATCACAGGGAAATCTCAGTTGTGGGCGATGCCGTCGAACTTAACACACGTGTAGAAAGCAACTCGGACGCCAAAAGAAAGCTTATTTTCTTTTCTTTTGACTGATGATACATATGTTTACTCACCATTGTAATGTTGAACATCATTCAAACTTGGTAACCATATTGGAATTCAAAATAGCATCTATTTACTATGTTCTTTTCATTGATCAAGGATGCAAAGATCAAGTTTTTTTCAAAATTTAAAGTGTTACAGGCCATACGTAAGACTTGAGCAAATTATCTTTCAAGGCGGCCATCTTGGATTTTAAGATGGCGGCTGTTTTGCTGCTGACCTGGAGGTCAAATTGCTGGGGGCCGGCAATATTTGACATCAGTGCCTCAAAATACCCCTATATGCCAAATTTCAGTGTCACACGTCATGTAAAACTCATGAAAATGACATTAAAGATTTCTCATGGCGGCCATCTTGGATTTCAAAATGGCGGCCGACCCGATGTCACATGTCATGTAAAACTCATGAAAATGACATTAAAGATTTCTCATGGCGGCCATCTTGGATTTCAAAATGGCCATCGGGTCGGCCGCCATTTTGAAATCCAAGATGGCCGCCATGAGAAATCTTTAATGTCATTTTCATGAGTTTTACATGACGTGTGACATCGGGTCGGCCGCCATTTTGAAATCCAAGATGGCCGCCATGAGAAATCTTTAATGTCATTTTCATGAGTTTTACATGACGTGTGACACTGAAATTTGGCATATAGGGGTATTTTGAGGCACTGATGTCAAATATTGCCGGCCCCCAGCAATTTGACCTCCAGGTCAGCAGCACTTGGGGCTGGCAATATTTGAAATCAGCACCCCAAATTAAGCCTATATGCCAAATTTCAATACCGCAGTTCATATAAAACTCGAGAAAATGATTGCAATAATATATCATGGCGGCCATCTTGGATTTCAAGATGGCGGCCATTTTGCCGCCGGTCAAATGGTCAAATTGCTGGGGGCTGGCAATATTTGAAATCAGTGCCTCAAAATACCCCTATATGCCAAATTTCAGTGTCACATGCCATGTTAAACTCAAGAAAATGACATTTAATGATTTTTCATGGCGGCCATCTTGGATTTCAAAATGGCGGCCGACCCGATGGTCAAATAACTTGGGGCCGGCAATATTTGAAATCAGCAACCCGAATTAAGCCTATATGCCAAATTTCAATACCGCAGTTCATATAAAACTCGAAAAAATGATTGCAATAATATATCATGGCGGCCATCTTGGATTTTAAGATGGTGGCCATTTTGCCGCCGGCCAAATGGTCAAATTGCTGGGGGCTGGCAATATTTGAAATCAGTGCCTCAAAATACCCCTATATGCCAAATTTCAGTGTCACATGCCATGTAAAACTCAAGAAAATGACATTTAATGATTTTTCATGGCGGCCATCTTGGATTTAAAAATGGCGGCCGACCCGATGGTCAAATCGCTTGGGGCTGGCAATTTTTTAAATCAGCGCCCAAAAATACCCCTGTATGCCCATTTTTACACTTTCTGCCAGATCCGAGCATCTTGGCCACTTTTTGTCACATAACCGCTCCACTAAATTGAATAGACCAGGTGACTAGAATAGCACACCAATGAACACTTTATGAAGGTATTTGTTGCATTCCTACTTTGAATGCATATCATAGCATGTGGCACAATGTACTTGGCAAACTGTGAAATACCAGTCGTTCGTGGACGCGTTTTTTTTTGTGGATGTAAATGAAAACCACAATTAAAAAGAATATATGAATAATCAAGACATCAAATTTGCTGCTTATCTCATTAGATTTTAAACCACCATGTCACTTTAGTACAAATGACCTTCCTCTGATCATGCGTAGAATCTTTTGATCATGCGCAGAAAGAAACTACGAACTGGCTTATTGGTATGACTTGTCAATTTCATGTTTGGGTCCAGTCTGTGTCTTTAATTTGTTTTAGAGTGTGGAATTGTTAAAACCGTATCAAATCATTGATGTTTTTTCCATTCATATATTTCCAAAGGTTATCTGTTTGATGTCACCCAGTCCTTCACGAAGGTATTCATCATCATCGGTGTCATCCACGCAATCGCGGTCATCAATCTCCTAATCGTATGGTTTCTTATCAAAATACGTCGAAAGCACATTCAAACAAAATAGTGTTTGTGTCAACAGATTGCTTTGAAACTTTCAGACTAGGGTGTGGTTTCATATAAGAAGCGCTAACCAAAACTTCGAGAAATTACGATTATTATTAGAAAATACACAGTTTGCCAATCCCCAATCATTGCTCTTACTGAAACTTGGTTCACGGAAACCCCGAATTCCTTATGCACCCTTCCGAATTATGATATTGTTATAAACAATAGGAAAAATAAAATTGGAGGTGGACTAGCATTACATATTCCGTCTTCATTTGATTATGCAATTAGACATGAATTTGAATATATAAATGAAATCATCGAATCCTTATTTGTAGAAGTAAAAATTCAAAAAGATAAGAAAACTCTAATAGGTGTCATCTACAGACCTCCTCAAACTTCTTGTAGAAGATTTTTTACTTGCTACTAATGAACTTTTGCAAAACGGAGAATTGATAAATAACAATTGTATCATCACTGGTGATTTCAATATTAATCTCTTGACCAGTAATCACTCTTTAACAAATGATTTCCTTGAATTAATGTTATCTTCTACTTTTTTGCCTATTATTTCTAGACCAACCCGTATTACTGATCATTCTGCTACGCTTTTAGATAATATATTCTGTAACTCTCATCCTCTTCCGAAAGCTGGCATTGTAACGACAGACATATCCGATCATTTTCTTATTTTTACCCATATCCAAACAATGCAATCACTCGCAAAAATGGAAAAGAAATATCGGATCTGTCGCAACTTTAGTGATAAATATATTGAACGCCTCCAAATAGATTTAAGCTCTGTTGATTGGTCTGACGTTTATAACTCGAATGAGAATGTCGATGACTCATTTGACCTATTTTTGAAATCTTTCGATGACTGCTTAGATTCTTGTGTTCCTTTAAAGAAATATCAAAATTACGATTATAAACGTGTTCCAAAGCTCCCATGGGTTTTTAAAATCTATAAATCGGAAAAATAATCTGTATGTTTCTTCTATATCAAATCCAAATGATATTTCACGGAATAGATACACGTCTTATATAAATACCTTAACAACTACTCTCCGAATAGCAAAAAAGAGGTTTTATTCAGAAAAAATAAAATCATATGAAAACGACCTTAAAAATACATGGAAAACAATAAATGGGGCCCTCAACAAAATTAACAAATCTAGTGCTGTTAATAAATTATGTGTAGATGGAAATATGGTTGAAGATACTCATTCTATAGCAAATGAATTTAATACATATTTCTCTCAAATTGGACCAAAGTTAGCTGGAAATATTATGCCTGTAGAAAATTCGTTTAAGGACTTTTTGGATAAACAAAATGATAGTTCGATATTTCTTACTCCAGTTCATAGAGAAGAATTACTTGAGATTGTATTTAATTTGAAAGCAGAAAAGACTCCCGGTTATGATGGCATTACAAATAGAGTTGTGAAAAACATTATACATTCTCTTGCTGATCCTCTGCTTCATATATTTAATTTATCGTTGCAGCTTGGCCAGGTCCCAAAGAAGATGAAAATAGCTAAAGTTATACCCATTTTCAAGAAGGGAGACCAATTAATTACTAGTAATTTCCGCCCAATATCTTTGTTAACTTCGTTCTCAACAATTCTTGAAAGGATAATTTATAAAAGGACAGTTGCTTTCCTTAAGAAATATAGTATTATATGTGATAATCAATTCGGTTTTAGAGAAAAACACAATACAACTCATGCTATATTGACATTAATAAATAAAATATATACTTCTTTTGACGATTCTGATCAAACCGTAGGGTTATTCCTCGACTTCTCAAAAGCGTTTGATACAATAGATCATGAAATACTATTATGTAAGCTATCAAATTACGGTATCAGAGGGACAGCTTTACAATGGTTTAGGAGTTATCTTACTGACAGAATTCAGTTTGTTACAGTAAATGAATCAGAATCTCCAACAAGGCCAGTTTCCTGTGGAATTCCACAAGGTAGTATTCTTGGCCCTTTGCTATTTGTACTTTATGTTAATGATATGAAAAATTCATCTCCTGTTCTCTCATTTATTCTCTTTGCTGATGATTCCAATATTTTCTTTACACATCGTGATCCACATGTACTTGTGAGCACTATGAATGCAGAATTTAAAAAGTAACAAACTGGATTAAAGCCAACAAACTGTCGTTGAATCTGCAAAAAACTAATTATATGCTTTTTAGTCATTCATTGAAACATCTACCGCATCAAATACTTTTAGATAATACTGAAATCAAAGAAGTGCAAACAACAAAATTCTTAGGTCTTACTATTGATAACAAGCTTACGTGGAATGCTCATATTAACAATATTTGCAAAACTGTGGCAAGAAATATTGGAGTCATCAATAAGCTTAAAAACGTTCTTCCAGCACAGGCGCTATCCGTGTTGTATTGTGCATTAATTCTACCATATCTTAATTATGGAATTCGGGCATGGGGTAATGCCTCTAAAACGAGACTCAATAAATTCATGCTACTTCAGAAAAAAGTACATAGAATAATATGCAATATGTCCTTTAGAGCTCATACAGATGAATTGTTTCGTCAGAAACGTATCCTTAAAGTCAATGACCTTTACCGCTTGCAACTATTCCAATTCATGTATCAGCTAGATAGAAATAGTGTACCTAATGTCCTACAAAAGAAATGTATGAGAAACAATACTTTACATTCATATAATACGAGACAATCAAATGACTATCACTTACCCAAAAGTAGAACAGTATTTTCTAGCAAAACTGTATTTTTCACAGGACCAAAACTCTGGAATTCTCTGGACAGAGTAATAAAAGAGGCAGCTAATCTGAACCAATTTAAATTACTCATCAAAAAATTTCTTCTGAATTCTTATTGATTCAATCAAATATTTTGTGAACTTCATACTTATCCACGGTAGTATTGATTATTTTAAAGTCAATATTTAATTTTGTATATAGTGGATATACATTTATGTTACAGTGTTTATATCTAAAAGTATATAATTTTATAGAATTTTGCTGATTATTTTACTCTACTTATATCATATTACCCTTGTATAAAATTTTGATAGGGGGTCTACATTTTAAAGGCTTTGCTTTTTAGTAGGCCCCTCCCCTTTTTTCATTTCATTGCTATGTTTCAATCCTGCATGTGTTATGCATTTTTTTCATTGTAAAAATGATTTAATATAAATGTACTTTGATGATTGTGGAATATGAATTTATCAATAAATAAAAAAAAAGAAAAAAAGACTTGTTAATATAAAAAGTTTGCTATCAGCCAGTCAAATTTAAAGATTTTAGTAGCACAAAACTGTAATTGTTATTGCAACAAGTTTCATGAAACGGGCCCCCAGAGTAGGTGGATCCAGGGGGGGGGGCGAAGCAGTCACTGCCACCATGTTAGCGGCGCAAAAATAAAGAAGAAAGAACAAAAGTAAAAAGGAAGGAGAGGAGAAAAGCGCTTCGCACTCACATTATTGATTTCCTTAGGTAACCAACCTGCTAATGGTTACAACAAGTAGTTATAACAATCATTTTTTTAAGGTTTGAATAAGAAAAACACATAATTTTATTGGGTCATACATACTAAGGATTGGAAGTAAAACCATTTTTAACTTATTGAAATTTGTAGGCAGTACATTTTTAAAATATGTAATTATATAAGCTGTTTTATACAACACAAAATGTTAGGTGATCGTGAGTGTCACATTGAAAATGCATTTTATTTTATTTATTTATTTTCCTGTTTTAACCCAATCAATTTAACCCTGTACTCGAGCCAAGGTAGCAAAGAGACATGAATCTTATCTTTTTATTCTCTAATGAGCAGTGCTTATATGATTTAGGTTACCATCACTGACTATAGGTAATTAAGCTTTTTTTTCAGGGCAGTGATCTTTCTCTGCCTTGCCTGAATAGGGCCCTTTGTTCCCTTTTTGTCCCAGGCAGGGAACCAATCATTTTGACCAGCTGCTTTGGATTTTTCTGGGCAAGAGTATAAGTGTTCAGTAGCTTTCCATTAGCTTTTTGCACACTCCAATTTCCAGACTTTGGTGAGCACACATCTCTGTGCAGTTTTTCTCGAGCCTGCCAGAAGAAAATTAAAGCTTAATCTATTTCCGAGCAGCTATATTTTTCCTGATTTTGAGCTGCTAAACATTACTACCTGCATGAAGTTTTAAAATGGGGTTTAACACCAATTTTAAGCCCGTTTTGCTGAAGTCATCGGTGAGTGTAAAAATGACTTTTCATCCCCTTTTTAATGACGTGTTAAAGATTATCTGATGTGAGATATACTGTGAAAGATTTGTGGGATATTAACATATATTTTCTAAACTTATAATTCTGAAAGGATATTTTGAAGCTGGTGCTAGTAGGTAGTCATCAATTGTTTGAACAGTGGAATTAATAAATGTTTATAATCATGATAGTGAAGTCAGAGAAGTTTGAATATGGATGTTTATATCATTGAATATTAATATTTGCAAGTGAAAAAGATTTTTGTTTATATATTTTTTTAGAATTCAATGTAGGGCAAGACTTCCATATGTCCCCTCCACTGAACTTGAAAAAAAAAACCATGGAGGTTTATCAACTGAATAATTATTTAATATATGTCTAAAAGATTTAAGAAGGAAAAGTTGGATACATTCCAAAATATGGCTTTATTCCATCAAAATTTCGAGAAAGTTTAACTCCCAACGGCATCGGTTTATTTGGTCAAAAAAATAAATACCCAAAACTCTTGGAGAGTAGACTAGTCGAAATATCGTTTGATAATCGTTATGAAACCCATGGCTCTCAACAATTCCTGCTAGCTCAGTGAGTAAGGCGACAGACTGGAGATGCTTCGTTCTGCAGCCAGAGGTTCGAATCCAAGTTCCAACCGGAAGTAAGAAGAAAAAAGAAGAAAAGGAGAACGAACGACGGGGGTTTTGGAGAAGTATTTCTTTATGTCCCCTCCACTAATAAAAAAAAATACTTCTCCAAAACCAGAACTTACAATGTATTTTGTTTTTCTTATGATCTTCATTGGAAAGCATTTTTTTTTGTTTTAACTTCTTATTGTAAACAAATCAAATTCCACTGAAATAAATTGTAAATAGTTTGATATTGAATGGCACAAGTTTTGCTGAGTCTTATTTGAGAATATACATGTTACAGTTAGTTTAACGTTTTAGTGTAAAAAAGTGCATATAAATGAAGTGTCACAATAACCTATACCGAAAGAATTGTGTTGTCTGTGCATTTAAGTGATGAGAAAATTTCCTAGAAAAAATAGAAATGTAAATTAACAATAAATTAATAACATATAACATAAAAATTAAAATATATTGCAAAGCTTAGAATCCCTTCTTTCATCTGGTGCAGCCAATTTGATACATATACTAAAACATAGTCTGCTGTCCAAGCCCTTCACTTGATGAAAGTGATCTGAACATGCAGGATGTATAATGTGTGTGAGTGGAGGTGCCGTGGCCGAGTGGTCTTTGGCGCCTGACTAGACACATGAAGGTCCGGGGTTCGATCCCCGGCCACGGCACTTTGAGCAAGGCATTCAATCATCACTGAGTGCTCCTTTATCCTATATTCAAATGGAAGTGCTATAATAATTATTGGTAACTATGTGTGCACACATCTCCATATCTCCATAGGGTACAAGCCAGTGTGTGTGTTTAGAGCATGTACATATCTACATAGGGTACAAGCGGGTGTGTGTGTTGGGTGTGCGCGGTCATGTAAGTGGGACTTTGTGTGGGTGAGGTGGATGGGGGTGGGTAGTGTTTGTGAGGGTTTATGCGTTGTGTGGGTGTGTGTGCGTCGAGTTGCGTGCGTGTGTGTGTGTGCGCGCACGCGTATGTAGACTAGTACTTGTATCCTAAGTTCCCCCGTTCATCTGAGGGGGTTTGTCATGGCGCAAATTGCTCACGAACTGATAAGAGGAAGCTTGGTCGTTTACTCGCCAGAAGCTCCCGTCTCATTGTGGATTTGAGAAACATCACACCTGTACACGAATCTCCGTTCATTGGAATATTTTTATTTTCCTCTTGGAATCAAAGTGAGTATTAAAAAATGGTTAACAGTTCCCATTTCATTTACTAAACTGCTCATATGTAATTTATATCGAAGTTGTCCTGACACTCTTCAAATTGATTTATTAACTTTAAAGTGATTGGCTAACATTGCTTTGACTTTAAAAAAATCTGAGCTAGAAGGTCACACTTGTCACCTGTGTCTGTGATATGTTACAAAAATGAAGCCCAGAAAAAAATGCGTTCGAAAATAATTATTTAGTGCTTCAAAAATTGAAATATAAAGAGACCGAAAACACCATCTTAATTTCATCCCATACACTTATTTGTACTATTAGACGCCTATTTATTTACAAAATCGGGGTTTGCCTTGTAGTTTAAGCTTTTCATTCTCAATAATGTTTGTTTTCAGGGTTTATTAGTTCTATACATACACATGTTTCATCTTGGTTTGAGAATTATTTTAATCGGCTGCTCACAAAGTTAAACAATACCTTTAATTGTTCTAGATTCTAAATTAAAATCACGAATCTAGCTACTGATTCAATCATCATGATCATGATCGAGATTCTTTCGCTTGCAGGGTCGTCAGGTGCTTCATAAGCTCAGTGGTGAGTACGTTGTTCATCAAGATATGTAGGCCTACGTTTTCGCAACAAGAATATAGGCCCAACACCCTACCACTATGAATTACATGACAGAAAAAAAAGGAGATCTAACAATTTATATGAAAACCAATTCAAAATTGTGTCTACCTGTTTTTCGTAATACATACTTCAAAAGTAGGCATAATACCAAATTATTGTCTTTACCATCTCATAGATGTTGTGGCTCAGTGGATAAGTCTCCGGAATTTGAACCACAAGGTTCGGGGATCAAATCCCACAGTAGCACTGCACACGCGTCCTTTGGCAAGGCGTCAGTATCACCACTTTCCACCCAAGTGAAGTAAATTGGTACCCGGTAGGAAGGAATTCCTTGAATGCTTGAGCGTCCGATCAGGTAGCTCCGCGCCTAAGCAGGGGTAGTAGTATTCAGCGCTTAGAAACATTGTTATTGAACGCTATACAATTGTTGCATATTATCATTATTACTATTATCATTAATCTTCAAGTAGGCACCTGCACCATGGAGATAATAATGCTCTTCAGATCATAAGCATAGCCGCAGGGGGGGGGGGGGGGCGGGGACTGCCCCCAGAAATTCTAAAAACTTGTAATTTGTCACTGATAATTAAGAGTGTGCACGAAATCCTCTCATTTCAGTTTATAAATACATATTGCCCCAATGACAAGCTCGGTCGGTTCGCGAAAATTTTTACCCATCTTTCTCCCCCAGGAAAAAAATCCTATTTATGGCCATGCTCATTTGTAAAAGGCATATATACAAACATGCCCCATGTCATTGGAGGTGTATCCATGTGTGTGGGGGGGGGGGGGGGTGGCTAAAAGTAAAATATAATACATATGAAACGCACTGGCAATGTTTCGTAAATTTGCACAGTTCTTAGCAGATGCCTGATTCAAGAAGTCTTTTATTTATTTTGCTTCTCATAAGACGAGAAACAAGGTTTATGGTATTTGTTCCCGGCTATAAAACGCGTCGTCTATTACGTAACTTTGGATGGATGGAACCCAATCGGAATGATGAAAGATGAGTGGAAGAAAATAAACAAGGAGAATATTTGGCCTTTTGGAAATACTAACATAGAGTAGTAGCTCCATGCTTTAGCGGTACCTCAGGAACCTCTCCAAATTCAGTGATTTTGTCCTGACATATAAAGGAGACAAAGACGATAAAAAAAGTAAATGAAGTTGAGGATGAAGAAGAAAAAAGAAAGAAAAAATAATAGGAAGAAGAGAAATAAATAAATGATAGAATGATAGAGGATTTGTATAGCGCACGTATCCACCTTGCTAGGTGCTCAAGGCGTTCTTATAATACCCCGGCTAAGCTAGTCTACCGATTCTGGTGCCCACAGCTTTTTGAGGAATTTCTTGCTGCCGGTACCCATTTACCTCACCTGGGTCGAGTGCAGCACAGCGTGGATAAATTTCTTGCTAAAAACACGTCTGGCTAGGATTCGAACCCGCGACCCTCTGTTTTAAAGGGGAGAGTCAGAGCCACTACACCACGATGCGCCCAAGATCGAGGAGGACGAAGAGACAAGGGGAAGAATGGGGCGAGGAGGTGGAGCTGAAAAGGAGAAAGAAAAAAATCACATCCTGACTTCTCACAGCGTGTGTTACCATTGTAGTATTCTTGGAGAACAGGAATATCTTATTGTCTTTATCACAAAAGGAATTAATTATTCCTTTATTATTTTCTTATTATTTGACATCTTCGTTTTGCACTTTAAGTGAAGTTGATATTCTTTGATTATACAGATGGCGTTTCGAATCATTCTGGCAATCTTGATAGTAGGCACATCATCGGTTGTAGAAGCTGGTCTATCAGGTAAGCTTGTGGTAATAATAATAATAATAATTGGCATTTATATAGCGCTTTATCAATCAACGACTGTTCAAAGCGCTTCACAATTATTATTACCCGGTCACTGGATTCATAGCATTTCAAGCAGCCTGTTAGGCGCAAACTTGCTGAACCAACCACAATGACGGTTGTTTCCTACCGGTGGTAACATGTTTTATATATAAAAAGAGAATTTGTTCGACCCCTATGGCGATCATATCTTGACAAAATGTGAAAGAAAAGGATTGTGGAAATGACGTTAATTCATTTTGGTCGCAGACAAAAATTCTCAGTGTTGAAAAACAGAGTACATGCAATGATATTGCCGTCAAATGACAATGAACAGCTGGGAGGTCTTTGTTGCAAATTGTGAAACAAATCATCAGTTTCGTCCTTGAGTTTTGACAAGCGACATATTTGCAATTTTTCGTCAACTCCGAGACTCTGAAGGAAATGGCTGTCCGCTTCACCAATTTTCGACAACGACCTCCCAGCTGTTCTTTGTCATTTGGAGGGCATTTAAAAAGCATTTTCCGCATTCGTGAATCCTCCGTAACGTTGCCGGGCGAAAACCCCCCAATGGAGCATTGCGAAATGAATGAATTTATCTATTAGAACATCATTGGCATCTCCCAATATTCTTGCTCGAAACAAAAATACAAAGTAGTACATAACAGATCAAGGGCGGAAATCTCTCCTCAAAGTTGGGGGGACCAGGGGCTGGAAAATTTGACAAGCAAAAAAAAAAGTAAGGTCATCACGTCCAAAATCCATGTTTTATTTTGATTTTGAATGATGTATTTCTTTCCATCATTAAAGAACAAAATAGCAGGGGGACATTTGATATTGCGTCCCCCTACTATTTGGGGTAGGGGGACGCGTCCCCCCTGGGATTTCCGCCCATGTAACAGATATACGATTTCAGGAACACAAACAAATCAACAATTTATCAGTATTTCATCAAAACTTAAATCTTCGTTCAGTAAATATCTTATAATAGAAAAGAAAGATTAGCATGCAGGGGAGATAAAGAGACAGATATAAAGAAAGAGAATGTGAGAGAGAGAGAGAGAGAGAGGAGGAAGCAGAGAGTAATATGAACAAAAAAGACGAAACAAATACCGTAAATCATGATTTATTATTACATAGAAACATATGAATACCTTGTGTACAGCGGATGTGATAATAATAATAATAATGTGACTTATAAAGCGTAAAATCCACTCTGTAGAGTGCTCAAGGCGCATAAAGAGCTAAGAGTTAAATAAAAAAGTTTTTAGAAGATTTTTGAAAGTTTCGACAGAGGTACATTTTTTTATGTCTTTAGGAAGGCTATTCCACAAAGTGGGGCATGCAAAAGTAAATGATCTTTCCCCCCAAGTTTTTGAAACTTTTGGAATGACAAGGAAGTCAGAAGTGGACGAGCGCAAAGACCTGCTTGGTCTGTAGTAATTGATAAATGAAAGACTGTATTGTGGTGCTGATGCAATTAAATGATGCACATTCTCCTTTTTTAACAACCAGATCAAACGTTCACGTGGATCGACCTCTCTGCTGGCGTTGCAGCCACCGTGGGCATATGCGTCTTCCTCGTCGGTATCGCCTTCATGATCAACGACCTCGGCTTCAGGGAGTACTTGGCGGAGGTACGACCAAACGGCCGACCCTTCGTAGAAGACCTTCCCGATGTCAATGCCCCCGAGCCGATAGGTACCGTCTTCTCCCCGCCGATGAGCGATGGGAATGACCTCGCGGTGCCTGAGAAGGATGATGACGATTTCACCAAACCATCAGCAGCAGAGGTGGGCTACGTCAACGAGGGTGAACTGCCCATCGTACTGTCATAGGCAACACGGGGCAAGGACATTGCATGATTAAACCGTTTTCTACTGAAACCGGGAGATACCTTTACAAAGCCTTTGTAATTACATAAATTAGTAATCAAAGAGTTAAGTGTCTATCTCGATTAAAGATGTCACTGTTATCAATCATTGGGTGAACTATTTCATCTACTAAGGTGATATCATGGGTAAAAGAACATATTTTTTTTAAAGGAAGCAAGTTTTCTCGAATTGCATTTCTTATAGGACCTTAGTAAGGGAGGGGGGGGGGGGGTGTCAGGGAGGATTGATAAGGTACAACAGCCTTCCTCTGACAGTGTGACTTTTCTGTAATAGCTTCCCATAAGCTATAGTGGAAGTCTTGGCCTATTGGGCAAATACACATTAAAATCTGCGAGCAAGAGAAGCGAGCTAACGAATTTGTTATTGATATTAAGAAAAAAAAAATTGTGATAGACTTTGGCATACTATTCTGAACTTGATAGCATATTTCACCTCGTCCCTTTTCTTTTTCTTTCTCCCTTTTTTTCTTAACCTTGAAACCTTTGTTGGAAGGGGGTGTATGCCAATGATAAATAGAGCAGGATAATGCCTGTATTTAACCTTCCTTTGACATAGATTTTAGATAAAATTTTGGGGTTTTGCTAATGTTTTTTCTCTATTCAAAGCATCCTTTTGTTTTACTGGACGTAGCCTTAATCTATATCGAGCATAGTAAATGTATAAACTGTATATTTTTGTTTTTGATTAATGATATAAATGACTGTTTACATGTGTTATAATAACTGCGGTGAATATTGTGAAAAGTTGTTATGTAATGAACAATGAAATCAATTTAAACGATTAAATTAAAACATAATTAACATTCACTATTTATTAAAACATGTGTTTTCTTACGCCCGGATTTATTCATATTATGTTTGGAGTGTTCACACACACACACACACCCCCACACACACCCTCACACACACAAAATGTTGTGAACCAGGTTTGCAGGAATAATGAACTTAATAGTGAATATTTTGAGATGTAATAGTCGGTCCTTTTGCTCCCTCATATCATGACTAATATTCTAATAATTTTCTTTTAATATGATCATACCCCTATGTCAATTTTTAAGAAGTTTTATTTCGAATTCCGTACATATATCCAACGTACATTGGTCATGTTGGTGTAATGAGAAAAAACAATTGAGGGGGTCAAACATGGCGTATGGTGTGCGAAAAAAAAAATATCGCGAACGAGCGATGTGAGTGCATGAGCATGAATGTTGACCTTTTATAACAAAGAGCTAACTTGGGAATTGATTTTGACAATGTAAATAGTAAACAACACATTTTACTAATTTTCCTGTTCTTTCTTTTTTGTATTTTTCGTTTTCCACCTTTTTTTCTCAGTCTTTGATTTTTTTTTCTTTCTTTTTTTAGGGGGGATGCCCAAAAGCCCTCTATCTATTCGTCAGTGGCACCATAAGCCTGGGGAGTCCAATAAGGTTCCCCGTCGTATACAATGGGCTACTATGGGTTCTGAGGGGTGGCTGGATTTTTCCCCCGAAGTTTTGAATGTGATCTTTATATATTTGGCGCCCTCTGTCGTTAATATGTTTAATTCCTCTCTAATATGGCATTTTCAGCGGTTTTCTTACAAAATTGAGTAATAATGTATTCATTGAAATAAAAATACAGACAAAGATTATACCCTGAAACCTTCTCTCCCCATTCCACTCTTCAGAAGTGGTTTTATAATGAAAAAAAAACCCATACACACACGCACACCAACGCGCGCACACACTATATTTTCTTTTTACTTGGCACCTGATCAAAGTAATTTATTTTTCTTTGAAAAATATGATAATGATATCATAACCTTCACACTCTAACTGCACAGGGAAAAGACAGTCATATACTATAATTTCGATATATATTTAATAGAATAGGGGCCTTCAGGTTTTGGGGATTTACCACCACTTAACATTAGGTAGTTTTTTTGCAACTACAAAGGGGACGGATTCAAGAACACAGTAAATCTATTGAAAATGCCCGTCAAATGATAATGAACAGCTGGGAGGTCTTTGTCGAAAGTTCGTGAACCTGAACAGCAGTTTCATCCTAAGTTTCAGTGCTTACTAAAAATTACAAATATTTCGTTTGTCCAGGACGAAAACTCTGTCTCGATTCACACATTTTCGACAAAGACGTCTTGGTTGTGCTTTGTCATTAAGGACGTTTGACAATACATTTTATGTTCTTATCTCGTGGAAGCGAAATCTCACTATTGACTGTAAAACCGACAGTATGTATTCATTTATGTATGCTCAGATAAATGGCACCGGAAAACGTAGTCAAATATGGAAGGAAGTTTCCTCACTTTGAACAAAGTGCAAGAGAATCGAGTACCCCTAAGTCATCGACATATACATAAAATGAACAGAGTTGAGTGTCCCTTATGAATTCGAATGTAAATCTGAATTTTGTTCTAGGAATATAAATATAATGTTTTATAATACTGACTGATCATTTTTATGGACGACGCACCTGAAGTCCAGTTTTGTATGGCCTGATATCGGGTGAGTAGAAAATGTTATGTACGATATCTATTTTCTAAATTCATTAATGACTCCAAAAACATAATACATTATGATTAAGGAATGATTAAGTAGTATTTAATATGTGGCATAATTCCTTTGGCATATCATTACGTTTGCATGAACAGAAGACGTATTAAAAACAGTGTAAATTTCTCGTCTACTCCATAACCACCTTTCCGAATTAAGCAATATAACTATTAATGAGGCAAAATCCTAGTCCGTTTTGAGCTGATATCCGTTTTATCTTTTGCTTGTCAAATTCTCAAGGAGGCGAATTTCAACCGTTTTGTAGTTGACTACAGTTTATTCATCATTCATTCATTCATTCATTCGTTCGGTATTTCATTTATTCATTAATTCATTCATTTATTCATTCATTCATTAATGTTGCGGACATGAATCAAAAGCAAATTCTGCATTTACATTCCATCTGTGGTATTGATTCCTATTTCTAGTACTATAAAAATGAATTGAACTATTCTTTATAAACATGTCCGATAAGCATTTACGATGTCTAAATATGAGTATTGCACACATAGTCATTTAACTGGTAGACATTTAAAATACTGAGTTGTTTAAATAGTGGTCTAGAATGGGTTTGATAATGAGAAAGTGTAATCATTCTTACAACCCTCTTTTGCAAAAGGTATAAGCATTAAGCTTAGTTGGTAGTCAGGTCCAGATTTGAGAAAAGTAGACTGCCTTAGGCAAATCGTGTTAATGCTGAATTGAGAAGTGTTTTAGCATAATTCGAGGGCGCTGAGTCCAAATTTGCTGTTTGTCAACCTTGATTTTGATGTTAAAATCCTCAAATTGGCAAAAACAATATGGCCGCCATTCTACACCCATTTTTACTCTATTCTGACCCCCAAAACTTGTAACAAAAATGTTTGTCAACGATTTTTGGTACTATTTGATCTCAGGAATAACATACTAAAAATCCACCGAAATCTGGATCCGGGAAAGTGGTTATTTTTAAGATGGCGTCTAAGATGGTCGCCATCAACTGAAAATTAGAATAACCGGCATTTTTCTACCCTAGACCCCTTTTTTCGGTGCATACATGTATACATTGGTGTAGGGGATGAAAGGAAAGAGTGAACATATGCACTCCAGGGTACCTGAAAATCAAAGATTGCGTAAAAATGGCTGCCATGGCCTAAAAATTCACAATTCATCTATTACCTATTTTAGTGTCTTTTATTTCGGTTTTATTCATTGGTGATTTTCAAGGGTCAAGAAGTAAACCGGGACAAGTTACAAGGACAGTCAACGGTCCACTATGTCCAAAAATCCAAGATGGCTTTCAAAATTGGAGTCTAAAATAGCTGTTGTTATCTAAAAACCCTAAAACCCGACATAGTTTGTTTAATATCTGCCTTGGGGATATGATGTTGGTGTCTAACCCATCATTTAATGGGTCAAGAAATACGTTGGGACAAGTAACAAAGTTACAAGGACAGTCAACGGTCCACTATGTCCAAAAATCCAAGATGGTTTGCAAAAATGGAGTATAAAATGTGTGTCGTTAATTACAAACCGACATAGTTTGTTTAATAATCGCCTGGAGAATATGATTTTTTTTGTATAAAGCATGGTTTAAAGGGTCAAGTATTAGATTGGGGCAAGTTACAAGGACAGTTAGTGGTTCCAGTATGTCAAAAAATCAATAATGGCTCCAAAAATGGAGTCTATATAGGCCGTTCTTACCGAAAAACTGACATAGTTTGTTTAATATCAGCCTGGGGTATATGATTTGGGGGTTTAACCCATGGTTTAAAGGGTCAAGTAATAAATTAGGACAAGTTACATGGACAGCCAGAGCTCCAGCATGTCCAGGAATTCAAAAAGGCTTCCAAAATTGGAGTCTAAAATGGCTATTATTACCCCAAAACTGACATAGTTTGTTTAATATCCGCCTGGGGCGAATGACTATGTTGTCTAAACCTTGGTTTAAATGGTCAAGTAATACATTAGGATAAGTTACAAGGGCAATCAATGGCCCCGTATGTCTAAAAATCCAAGATGGCTTCCAATTAAGGAGTCTAAAATGGCTGAGCTATACTTAAAAATTGACATAATCTATTTAGAATCCATCTGGGAGATATGATTTGGTGTCTACACTATGGTTTCAAGGGTTAAATAATACTTTTTTGATTATTTACAATGGCATGAAGCTGCCTATTTTACCTATTATTTAAAGATCGCTTTCAATGAGTCTTAAAAGACTTCCATCACCTAAACATAGTCATAATTATGTGAACAAAATCTACACTTTTGTGGGTTGAAGGCTGAAATAATAAATCGGGACAAATAAAAAGGATGGTCAGTTTTTCTTTTTGTCGTAAAAAGTCCAAAGCGACTTCTAAAATTGTGTAAAAATGACTTATGTCCCCTAATCTTGAAACCATAGGATGGTCCTAAGCACATAAATGACATGTCTTGAAATACTTATCAGTGAATTATGGAACTTTTTAGGCAAAGTGTACCTTAGTTTTTAAAGTTTGTTTTTCGGATGTTTGCTTATTGTTGCACCACCATCTAATGATATTATGTCACTAATTCTTGTAAAACGTATTTTCATGAGTCTTAAAAACAGAGACACCAAAATAGTGGCACTAGATGGGATATGAAGTATTGTCATTTTTGTATTAATGGTGGCCAATTCGAATGTAATTTTTGGAGCGTTCTTCATTTTTTTACAAAATGGACAACGGTGTATCCATGTAATTCGTCTTCACCTATATTATTTGAACTTTGAAACCATGAGGAAGACACAAAAATGTTTCTAGGTAGATAGTATATGCACTCAGTGCAGCCAGATTTTTAAGAAATAACTATTTTTTAGGCCATCATCATTTTTTTGCAAAACTGCACCACTAATAAACCTTGAAATTTTTCCAATGTAATTTTTTCCCTTTGGAACCATGATTTTCTTATATGTTTTATTTTATTCTCGGTAGACCCCAAAGGTATTTCTACCAGGTGTATATATTATGAATTTGGACTATTTCAAAGATACAATGTCCAGACGTCCATTATAGACGTCAGTTTGGAAGGTCATCTTGGATTCGCTGACACACTCACTATCTTTTAAACCTGTCCTGATTCATTATTTGCCTAGAAAGCTTTTTGGTGGTTTGATTTTGAGGATTTACTTTATTTTTGGAGTTAATGGTACTACGGCTGCCGTTGTGGATGCCATGCTGGATTTCCATGTAACCTTGACGACCTTTTTTAACTATATTACCTGTCTCAATAGATTTTTTAAATCCTAACATCCCTAAGTTTCATGAAAAAGACATCTATACCCTAAAAGTTATGACATTTCAAAAACTTAACCCCGGTTAAGATTTGATGTTGATTTCGCCGCCGCCATGATCATCGCCGCCGTCGGAAAAGCGACGTCCATGTCATGCTTCTGCTGTGCAGGCAAGGAAAAAATGGCGGACACTTTAAAGATATCACAATGTGAATATGCCAGCATCGCCCCAAAATTATCAAACATTGGCCATATTATTTATCAATCAGCAGCTGTGAATCATGGCAGCCATCTTGGAATTAAAGATGGCTGACGAATCAATCGATCGGACACATTATGTTTGCAACCCTGGGTATCGAAAATAACGCGTAGATCCCAATTTCTGAAATACAATCACCCATAAAAATCGTTTAATATGGGAAATTGCTTTAAAAATGCCGCCATTTTGTTTTTTGCCGATTTGAAGATAAAAACGTCGGAATCAAGTTTGGCAAACAGCATTTTTGGATTCAGCACCCCTGAATGACCTTAAAACAATTGATAAATCAGCATTAACACAAAATGCCTAAAGCACTTTTTCTGAGCACATTTTTTAAAATCTGGACCTGACTATGGGTGATAGATGGATTAACAGATTTGATTTTACCTCTTGTAGATTAATTATTATTTTGTAATTACGCACTGATTGTATTATCGAGTAGTATTTGAACAATATCTAATTGTAGGCTTAGCTGGTCAAAGACAAGTCCTTCCTAGGATGGCCACACATGTAGGGGATACGTGATTTGATAGATCTCACGGATTTGAAATGGGTCGATATAGCTGCCGTGTAGCGACATCGGACGATATATCAAAGGTGTATGATCTGCTCAATGAGTACGTCATCGAACAGGAGTTAGAAGACGAATTCACGAATTCCAAGCGAGGTAAGCTGTCAAGAGTGGCGTAATAAGCCAAACGTTTTAGGGGATGGGGGGGGGGGGGGGCAAACATTGTGTATAGGGCAAACTTCTTTTAAGAAATTTGTCCCATACACAATGTTTGTGAAAGGGGCAGCAGCGTTTTAAAAGCTTAAACAAGCTTTAATAATAATAATAATATTAATAATAGGCATTTATATAGCGCCATATATCTAGAAATGTTCTATTCCCAGGCGCATTGTTTATTATTATTATTACCCCGGCTTTAGCTCGAGCTGCTTTAAAAAGCTGTTGACCCTTTCACTACAAAAGTCAAAATGTATAATAGATTTTGAAACAATACAATATTCGGAATAGGATATAATTTGTATGCCTTTTTCTTTTTCTTTTCTTTGTTTTTCTTTTTTTCTTGTTCTTGTTCTTGTTCATGTTTTTTTTTTTTTTTTTTTTTTTTTTTTTTGGGGGGGGGGGGGGGGGGGGGGGGGGACTATGACCCCAGAGCTCCAATCTGTGCGTCAGTGGGGGTTGCCAATAACACTGATTTAAGGACAAACCTGTGCTTTCCTTCATACCCCTCATGGAGGTTAAAGTGAGTTGAAGTATTTATTCATTTTTTAACAATTAACTTTTGCCTATTTAGATGTTATCTTTGATTTCAAATCTGTATTATATTTAACCATTTTATTCCCCCACAGCATTCAGCGACCATTATAAGCGTGGACTCTTTACACCAATCATCGCCGAGGTCACAGATGACGGAGAAAATAAGAATGATGTCATTGGATGTGCCTTTATTTCGTTTCCATTCAATTACGTCATCGGAATCACTGGTTTTATCCATTGCTGTTACTTGAAGCCGCCTTATAGGGGTATGTTTGATGCTTTAATCGACAGTTGGCAAAAATCAAGATTCATTTCAGCGAAGCGCTACTTTAATGATGATGATGTTCAATCAGCATTTATTTATATCGAGCCATTTATCTGTAAAAAAGAAAAGAAAAAAAGGCACCGGCTCCCAATATGTCACACATTTTTCATAAATTTGCTGGAAAATACGGGTCTTTAGTTCAGACAGGGAGTTCCCTGGTTCGGATTTGAAGGTGTCAATGTTGTTACAAATACGAAGTTGGTTTGGTAGAGAGTTCTCAAAAGACGAGGAGCAACTGATGAAAGAGCTCTTTCACCGTTAGGTTTCAGACGGGTACTGGCCAACACTTGAAGAGAAGATTTTGAGAATCCTATCAGTACAAATTCTAAAATTTGTTATATTATCATGAATACATTCCCCCCTCACATGCACACCCCACACACATACACATCCATTCCCTCCAAACAGATAAGCTGATCCAAATATTACACACGCCCGTATACACATTACACATAAGCATGGCTTATTCCTATCAATGGTTTTCATAACTTGGGAGTGTTTAGATAAAAAAGTTTAAACTTAAAAAAACCCTGGTAAAACTAGTTTAACAATTGTTGTTAGAGTGACGTTCTTAAGCAACGTGCTTGCTTGAGAAAAAAAAATCAAAATTTAAGCTCGCTTTACGCATTATTTTTTTGATATATTGTGATATACAAACACAAAAACGTCCCCATTTGCCTGTTGTATACAAAAATGTATGTCCCCGCTTCCCTGCGTCGCTCCCGATTTACCGTCCACGGTTGACACAATATTCTTTAAGTTTGGCGTGTGTGTGTGTGTGTGTTTGTGCGGGTGATTGCGCGAGTGTGCGAGGAAAACTTTAGTCTGACTGTAGAACGTAAACATCCTATAAATAGTCCACCATTATTGTATAACTACTCACTCGAAGACACCGTTGTATGTGGCTATATTCCCAGCAAAGAAGGATGTGTAATATCTTATTGTAAAATCCTCTTTTGGTAGCAATTTGATACGATACAAATGAAACAAATCGTGATTTCTCCAACGTCATTAAACTGGCCTAAACTATCATTTGTCATCTTGAATTATTATTATTTTTATTTTATTTCAGATAGGCTTGAAGTCAAAGTATTTGCATTGTTAAACGCATGGAGAATGAATCATTCGTGATTGTTGTAGTGATATGAATTACAGGTGCATAGAGCCTGAATGAATGAAAGAAAGTTATGTAAAATACTAACAGGTGCAACAATAACTCTTGGGCATAGAGCCTGAAGTGTATGATAGAAAGTTATGTACAATACAGGTCAGCCTGTATTGTATGCCTGCACCAGGCAAGGTGCTTAATGAATAGAAACAATTTTTTTGGTTTGGTTTTTAGGGTGTGTCCTGAACAGGACTATTGACATGATTGATACATGTATTTATTGAGAGAGAGACAGACAACATGTACCATGCTAAGCAACCTGGCAGTTGACTCTTCATGCTCTTCAATCTTGTACAACCATGTAGTTGTATGTGAACTCGGTTTTTTGTGAAGTCTGAAGACTATTGGAGTTAAAAGCTGAATAAAGTGATTACAAAGTGATTTTTCTGATCTCTATACCTGCGTCATTATTTTGTACCCCGTTTATTTCATTATAATCATTTTTGATCTCATTTGACAGATCATGGACTTCAGCAAATGTTACTAAAGCTGGCAACAAAGGTTTGTTTAATTAATCTAAAACAATGTAAAACAAGATTTAAGATGAAGAAATATTGAAATTATGCTAATGATTTTCAATCAGATAGAATAATGTTTTAGCGGGTTTGTAAAAACAGGGGCAATGTCATTGTTTCTAATGGGAATGGTATAAAATGGAAGTATTGTCGTTCCTTAATTAAGAGGGCTGGTTTGGGGGGGGGGGTGGTGTTTCGGTTACAATTTTGGAAAATGCTTATTTTCCCTCAATTTTGGCCAATTTGGCCAGGTCGCAATATTCATGTATCATTCTGAATTAATGATCACCTTCAATCAACTATCATAATTCTATAGTTTCATGTATTTTATATTTGATTTTGATGTTGAACACACAATCAACGGAGAAAAATTCCCGCCCCACCACACCCCCAAAAAAGGTATGGGACGTTGGGCTCCAATATCTATTCAATCATTCCACATAAAGTCCCTCCAATGAAAAATTATGGTGTATCCAACTAAACCATGTAAATGAAACAACATTATTTAATAAAACAATATTTCGAATTTTACTTACACAACCATGCATTTCAGGTTTCTATAGAAAAGGGATCTCACGGCTTGCTGGCGGCTGTGTGTGGGAAAGACTATATGTTTAATTCCGCTTTCGAGTCCGAAGGCGCGACTAACTTAAACACCAGCATGGCCAAAGGTGCAGGGAGTGATTTCTGGATAATGCCAAATCCCTCAGCAACGCCAGAGTTTTTGGTAAGCATATATGTTCGTTCAGGGTGTGTGTCGTTCTGATTCCACATCTTTCTATCTAGTGCAATAATGAGCCAATATAACTGAGGCGTATGGGAGAAATTTCAGGAAGGCCACGAGCGAGCAAAAACATTAGCTTCTTTAAATTCAGAATCTAATTTTGCCAGTGATTCTAGCAGTATCTGTTTTTAAATCGATTACCTGAAAATCACAAGCCAAAGTTGACGCTCAATAGAGTGGCCTTCCAACCACCAAAAGAATTAAAGAAATAGTTGTATTACCAAAAAAGAGTAAAACTTACATTGTTAAATTCAACTTGCTTTACAAGCCTTTAGTTTACACGTTGTCACAAAGAAAAATGTCACTATAACAGAACCCTGTGGGACACCCATTGTAAAGATGGATTCATACGGTATTCCGGAGTTCCCAATATGCATGTATCTAATTTATCTTCACATATTCGTCTTTCTTTTTTTAATTTCATTTTCCATGTCACAAATCCCTGATTGTTTCTCCCTATGCCTTCTTCTTGTAAAATGTGTGCTACCTCTTTCATCATTTACACCAATGTAATTCCTTTACCGTTTTTCATCTGAATATTCTCGGCCGACTTGCTTTTGCTTCAAAGTTTCCCCAATTCCAAATCTTTCGCTTTCTCCCACTCACCCCCTTCTCTAACTATCCCTACTGGAAAGAACACAATGTGTCTGTCACAGTGTGTTCACAGTGTGGAACACATTGTGAAAACACCTTCACACTGTACAATTAGAGCATTTCAACAGTGTTCATCACATATTCACATAGTCGACCAGGTAAACACACTGTGAACAGTCACACAGACTGTCGAGGTGTCCACAGTCTGAAAATATCTTCACACTGTTGAATTTAAGCATTTTAACACTGTGAAAAATATGTTCACATAGTCCAGTATTTGAATACACTGTGGTCACACTTTGTTCTTTCCAGCAGAGATATGAAAAAATAATGTTCTTATACGTCTTCTGATTCTTAATTTTGAGAGTGACAATTATGTGATCCGAGAGGGCGCTGTCCAAGATTCGGAAGGTGTTTACGATTTATGTCAAGAGTTGGTGAAACTAGAGAAAATAGAGGATATTCGGCCTCCATCATTTACCAAAGAAGGTAATGTGCAACTCCAACTTTCTTGTAGAAATAAAACCCGTCTTATCCAACAATCTATACAGATATGTAATGCAGTCACAGTGTGTGTCAAATTTCATTAATAAGTTGCATTGCTGCGTTGAATATGGCCCAGTATCATGATTAATTTTGTTGGAATTGAAAATAAACGAAATTAAATAAGATACTACGTCACATTTTTGCAAACTACGGCAAACTCCATCAAAACTTGTCCTCCATCTTCAGAATTCATACGTAAAGGGGGAAGAGATAGTCCCTTGTATGGAACAGTCGTCTTGGAACATCAACGTCGGATTGGTGATGATGAGAGCGACGTCATTCACGATATCGTCGGTTGTATACTGTATAGTAAGATGTATCATGCGTTGAAAGGAGACACATATTGGTTACAAGGGTTGTATATCTCTCCAGCACACAAAGGCAAGTACATATACTTTTGTGGCTCATCCCATAGAATATATGAAGAGCTCAGTTGCAAAAGGGGTAAGGTCCATTTTTCATCAAATTTGATTTTTTTGGGTCTCAATGTATAGATTTTTGGTAGCTCTATATGATGATATCAAAGAAAAGTTGAAATTCCCATTAAAAAGTGAGCAAAAATGGCAAAGAAAAATCACTTTTTTCAAAAAGGGGTTAGGTCTATTTCAGTATTGTTGCAACAGGTCCACAAATAGTTTTTTTTGAAAAGAATATTAAAAAATATGAAAACAGGTAAATTTCTTTTATACCCAATTTTATGTTCATATGGTAGGGTATCATGAATATTTCATAGTTTCGCATAAGAATATTGCAATATTGGAGAAATAAAAAAAAGAAAGATTTTCCTCGAGTGGGCCTAACCCCTTTTGCAACCAAACTCTTCTGAAGAGCTAATTTGTCAAAAGGGGTTAGGTCCATCTTTCAGCAATGTTATTGTTTTCTGTCTCAAAACCTATAGATTTTTTGTCGCTCTGATGATACCAAAGACAATATGAAATTTACATCAAAACTCATTTGTCAAATGGGGTTAGGTCCATTTTTCATTAATTTTATTGTTTTCTGTCTCAAAACCTATAGATTTTAGTCGCTTTGATGATACCAAAGACAATTTGAAATTTACATGAAAACGTGAATAAAAGTGGCAAAGAAAAATCACTTTTTCATTCAAAAGAGATTAGATTCAGGTCCACAATGATTATATATTTTTTAATATATAGAAAAAATGGAAGACAGGTACATTTCTTTTATACCCTATTTTATGTTCACATGTTATCATGAAAATTTAGTTTCTCATAAGAATATTGCAATAAGTGAGAATAAAAACATGTTTTTTTTCTCGGAATGGTCCAAAGTGGACCTAACCCTTTTTGCAACCAAACTCCTCATATCATCAGACTTACGTTGTGTTATTTATACCGATGTCGACTGGTTCCAACAATTTCAAACGACTCTAATGTTTCACATGGCCATGATTGCAAAGAAGATAACGCCGGCTATATACCTCACTGATATGTACATGATGTGTGTGTCAAGCACCAAGATACGGAGCAGAAAAACTATACAAATTTAGCTTTCACTGAAAATGAAAATAAGGGGGAAAATTGTTGTCACAAATTAGTGGTCACATTTACCATTTCATTATTTCATGACAGGGCGGGGGGTCAAGCAATTTTGGAGGAGAAGCAGAATACATATTGATACGAATCTTTTGTCTTAAAACATCTATGTCTATATAACATTCTCGAAAATAAAGTACAAGCATATTGATATTACGTTTTGGAAGAAAAAAAACGTCTGACAAACATTTTTGTTTTTTGCCAACGTTCCGGCTGAGTATCAGTTCTCAAAATTTGCATCAAAATGTCATACTACTGCTACTACATCTTCTACAAATACAATTCTTATTTACCAGAGTTGAATATAATGCTGCTCTATCACAGTGCGTCTCTACGTTCTGGAATGTGTGTGTGTTTTTTTTTTTTTGGGTGGGTAAGCCAATCTGGAGTAGACGAAAAATTAGCATCGATACGACTTGAAGAAGGAAAGGGTTTATTACTCAATGTTTTTAAGGAGCATTTTATTCTTCATAATTATTTTGAAACAGGAAAAGGCCTTGGAAAACCGCTGGTCCGTGCATCACTTGAGGTAAATTTTACCCCTCCCCCTCTCTCTTTCTTTCTATCGTGCCTAGCGTCGGGCTATGGGTGCGTGTGTGGGTGTATGTCAGGGTGTGAGCTTGTAATCCCCTAATTCTGGGGACATTTTCTTACATGTCACCCATCGAACGGGGACGTCCCATGACCATTTTAACCAAAATCGATTCCTCACCACTTAATAAGTTCGATTAGTTGAACTCGGTTTGTGTGTGTTGTGGGTAGGATACGTCCCGGGTAAGCGATCTATACACATTTTGATAATGTCCGAAAATGAGTCAGGATAGTGGAATAAATTTAGTTTACGATACCGCACACATACGTCCTTTCTTCGGCGATTAATGATTAAAGAGTCCCCGATTGTCACATTACAAGTGTGTGTATTTTCTGCCCGTTTTCCATACTTGAACCCCGACGCATTAAAATCTAGCAGATTGCACTATACATTGTCGAAGTTGGAAAATATAAACCTGTGTGGTTACTGAAAATTTGTTGTTTGGGGCAACGCTCAAATTGTTTTTTTAACGGAGAACCAAACAAAATTAATATTATTCTAAGTTGTAGTATAAAAAGAAAGTTCTTGTGGTGAAGAAATGGCATGGCAAGTTTTCAATATAAAGGAAAGTGACATTTAAAAAAAAACAATGGTCCCAATTCTTATTAGTCTAATCACTATACATGTTCTCGTTTTACCTCTCTTTTTTTACAGGTTTGCAAGGATCGCCATGGAGACGGATTCATATTTATTATTCTCAGAAATAACCATGTATCACAATCACTCTTTAAATCACTCCAAGGTGTAAATATGACAAAATCTAAACACAACATGCAATCACACCTACTTCTTTACATGTAAATCTGTACAAATACAGAAGGATATTGTCGGTAAACGAGTGAATAAATCAATTTTGTATCTGGGGTCGGTCGTACTACGAGTTAAAATTGACCGGAACCACTAACCAATGGGAAGCGTCCAAAGTCTTGATACAAGTCTATGGAAAGCGTCCGTCATAATACAAATCTATGGAAAGAATTGAACGTCATAATACCAATGTATGGAAACCGTCAACGTCATAATATAAATCTAGGTGATAAAAAAAAGGTTGCAAAAGGTTTTAAGGGGGTACAGGTAGTTGGTCTAATGGTCTGAAAGTATCTCGTATGGATTAAATCAATTTGGTCTAATTGGTCTAGTAATCATTTGGTCTAGACTGAGATCCATTTGGTCCTACCAACATTAATCTAATATCCATCTGGTCTACTTTCCAATTCAAGTACTTTATGTTTTTACTTTGTCAAATGAAAATTTAGTTCATAAATAACTCACATAATATGGACTAGATGGTTTTTGATCAAGTGGATATAAGACAAATGGGTAAGGCATAATTGGAAATCAGATAAATTGTTAAATGTACTAAATAGCAATCATACCAAATTATTGTAGATTTACTGGTTGTTGATGAAATAATATTAGACCATGTAAGATGAGACCAAATGGAAAGTAGTCAAAATCATCGGCGGCGGAAAATTTTGGGATGGACACAGGTTAAAAATTTGACAAGCAAGCCAAAAAAAAAAGGTTATCAAGCAAAATATTAGGGGAGGGGAACACCAAAACTTTTTGACAGGCAAAAAAAAGGTTATATCAACAACAAATTTAGGGGGGCCGTCCCCCAACCTCAAATTTAGGGGGGGGGGACAGGTCGTCCCCCGCTTCCGCCGCCTATGGTCAAAGTGGGTGTGGACTGAGTGGCAATTAATTCCATTGAATTTACAAATGGCTAGTAGATGAACTAGGATTAGACCATGTGGGTTGAGAACAAACACGAAGTAGGCGAAGTAGTACGAGACCAATCGGAAATTCACCAAGAGAGTTTAAAAATGCTCAAGTATATAAACATATACATATTCATGTTATATCCATAAATTTGTACAAGTAATTGAAGGTATTGTACTGAAATTACAGGCATCAAATTTAATAATGCCATTCTGTTGATCTTGATCCATTCTATATCTCTGTTTCCCTTCAATATATTTTGTCTGATTAGTTTATTTACTCCACGCTGTTTTGATGATCAAGCTTACTATTTGTCTTTCAGAGGGTTTTACCATCTCATAATTCAGCTCCTCAATAATCCCTCCTTCGTTAATATGTTGCATGTACTTCGCAATCGGTAATTTGTTGAATTGTCAATATTGTTATATATATGGTTTTTTTATTGTCCAACTTAATGGAAATTCATTTTGTTTACATGCAAACATACAAATTACAACACATAAGGAAATATACATAATCAAGGAGAGACAAATACAAAATATTGGCGTGCACATAATACATATTACATATTCATTCTTATCCATAAGTCGATTAAAAAGTGTAATGAGCTCATTATTCCTTTGTATTTATGTATCAATTATGTTCCTGTATTTTTTTCAATGTAAATGTATTGCTTATAAGGTTCATTCTATTTTCTTTTCTATTTTTGAATATATTATACAGTATTGTGTTGATCATTGCAAATAAAGAATACAAAAAACCCCAAAATGAAATTCAACTGATTAAAAATGAGAAAGACGATGTAATGTTCAATGGCGATATCTCACAAGCAGTAGAAAAACAAAACTGTGATCAGGTGAACCGATAAATCAAACAGTCAATTTGATTTGATTTGATTTATTCATATACATATATACATCATTTTCAACATTACATAATATTCATATTAGTATAATCATTCATATTATATATATATAAACATGATTGGAGCATCATAAGCTCTATGAGCTTGAAAACGATGTTCCAAGAAAAAAATACATACACATGATACATAAATTATACATTTGCTAAGAGAATACATTCAATGATGCGAACATCAAATAAGAGGTAAAGGAAGAGCAAGTGAGATAGAGTAAGGGGTGAAAAACAGAGTGGGAAAGAGAACTGAATAGAAAGAGAGAAACATGAAGAGAGTGCTAACAATATATAAAATACAAGACATCATATTTTGATAACGAAGACTCGTTGGTGAGGTATTTTGTTTGTATAATAATCATAAATAGCAAAAAGAATTACATATGTGTGGTGGTATATTATGTAACCATGCAATGGTAATACAACATATATGACATTATTATCAGCCTTGTGTTTCATAGTTTGAAAGAAGGAAATTTTTAACTTGCCTCTTAAATGAATTTTTCGTTGGGCACGAACGAATATAAATAGAAAGAGAATTCCAAATGTCAGGGCCAGTATGTCGAATAGATCTATGGGCAAGAGCTGTTCTTGGGTTTTCTAAATGAATATTTGTAGAGGTTCGGGTTGGGTAATTATGAATATGTGTATTGAAATGGAACATTTTTAAAAGGTTGTCTGAAGGTCGCGGATTTGGAATCTGTACATAAAAAGAGCAATTTGAAGGTAATGAATGTCATGTATGGTTAGGGTTCTCAGCTTATGGAACAAAGGATTTGAATGAGCTCGATAGTCTGAGCTTGTACAAATACGAATAGCTTTTTTCTGAAGAAGAAATAAAGAATAGATTTTTGTTTTTTGACAAGCCCATACAACATTACAATATGAAATATAAGGCAGTATGATAGAATTATATATAGTAAATAATGTTTGGCGAGGAATAAATGATCTGACCTTATACAATACACCGACTCCACGTGATACAGAAGTAACAATATTAGCTATATGTGTATTCCAGTTTAATTTATCATCGACAGTAATACCTAAAAACTTTGTTTCTTTCTGATCAATTTTCATATTATCAATAAAAATATCAAATGACCGAATATTAATATTGGAGCGTTGATTTTTAAAGTCTATATAATTTGTCTTTTTTACATTTAAATGATAAATTGTTACTTCTGAACCACGTGGAGACTTTGGGGAGTTCTGTATTAATAGTTTCAATAAGATAAAGAAGGTCACGGTGAGAAAAAAATACATTCGTGTCATCTGCAAATAAAATTATTTGAAGTAATGAAGACGAATTACAAATATCATTTATATATATTAGAAACAAAGGACCAATGATTGAACCTTGGGGAACTCCACATTTGATAGGTAAAATATTTGAGTTGAAATTATTATAAGATATGTATTGTTCTCGGTCTGAAAGATAATTAACCAACCAGTCTTTAACCAATCCATGATTGCATCAACCGATATTGTTAAATCAATCAACATAATAAACATGGGAAATGTACACACACACCCTCATCAATTCACACACACCCTCACACACATCCTCCCTCAATTTTTTTCAACATGTTTTTTATTAAGGATTTCATTCCAATGGATTACATAAACTCCAGATAAATACATAAAAGTACAAATCTTCATTTTATATCAACAAGGACATGCAAAAAAATAAAAAATATAGATATATATATATATATATACCAAAAACTGAAGCAAATAAGGACGGAATGAAATTCCTTAAAATTATACTTTTATATCTAAAAAAAACTTACTTAACTGAGCCCCCAACACTATGTATTTTTATAATAATTAATATCAAATGACTGAATGATTTGCTGGAAAACAGAAATAAACCTACGTGTATTATCATTGCATCCCATTTTACATCAAGCTTCAACATAACTTTACATAATTATACACACATTTTTTTTTCTTTTTTTCTCTTGCTTTTTTAGCCTTTATTCAGATACTATTACATTTTTCATGTACAAGGGTAATAAATCAAATACATGTATGCAAATTAAAGTGAAGTACACTTATACAGCAATATAACATATGAAATAATATACATCTTGATATAAATTTTTCGAACAAATATTATCATAACCCATAATACCAATAACAAAAACCTCGTAATTTCACATGTATTTACTGTATAATAATACCGTATTGTATGATGAAAAATCAAAAGTACAGACTTTTTTAAGTGAAGAGGTTATCCCATAATAAAAAAAAAGTACTTATACATGTATATTCATTCCTCCAACTTTTGTAAGACAATACAGAAAAAAAAAGTCTCTATGTTTATTCTTAGAAAGTATACAATAATCTGAATAAAGATTTTGTATATAAAGCACACACGAAAACAAAACAAAACACAACATCAACAAAATGAAACAAACAAAACCTTTTCCACACCCCAAACAAAATATTCTTTCTTTTTGGATCTACTCAAACATATATTTTGCTAACCATGGAGATAGGAACCCCCCCCCCATCCCTGGCAGCAAGCACTCACATTCACACGCGGACATATACCATTGCACACTCGCATTCACACGCGGACATACCATTACATACTCACAGCACCAGCAGACGCTTCACACCTGTTTGCATTCACTGCCTCATTCACCTTCAGTTCTTCCCATTTCTTTACATGCAAACTCAATTTGCCCGATTTTATAGCTAAGCATTTTTCTTCCTCCCTACGTTCCGCAATATATTTTTGTATTTTATGGCAGGAAGGAACCTGACCATTAGTTCTGGATTGGAAAATGGCATATTTGATGAAAAAGATTATACAGTTTACACAATTATTTCTATTCGTACTTCCAGATAATCCCAAATGTATATCTCTCCATTCTAAATCTCTTAATTCAGACATACAGAAATATTTAATGAAAAATTCCCATAAAGGTTTTACCTTGGAACAATTTAGAAAAATATGAATGTATGATTCGGTTTCTCTGCCACAAAAAGAGCATAAACTGTCTTTAACATACCCAAATCTCAATAACTGTTCTTTGGTATAAATCGCCCCGTGTAAAAGTAAGAACTGGAATTCTCTTTGTTTCCTAATCAAAGTTATGCTCCTGGTTTGGGCAAGCCTATTACACATTTCAACATCTGTAAAATTCAAATTAATGTTTTTATCTTTCAATGTTAAATTATAAGTTTCCCGTAAATTTTCAACAAAACAACTATAAATCATTTTTGATTTAATCACCTCAAAAGTAGTTTCCAGCTTACTGATATTCAAATTAACATTGAAGTTCTCATCGTCAATCTTTATAAATTTAATAGAGCTATAGGCATTTTTCCAAGTAATTGGAATATCATGCACTATATCAATAATGTGGAGCAGTTCATCTGCGGTTACCCCAAGATTTTGAAAATAAGCCACAGGTCTCACAACCCCGTTATCAAAAATATGATCTACAGTGTATATTCCCTTATTATAAAGATCAATATCAAAAATCATTTTACCTCTTACACATACATTCTTATTATTAAATATAATCGGGTTTACTTCCTCTTTTGTACTGCTTGTTAATTGAAGCAGAACGCCCGAATGATCTGGCGTGATTGATGTTACAATATCACAACCATTAACTAAATGCTGAAAAGCAGAGGACCCGAACCAATAATCCAATCGACTTTGCATAATAGGACATTTTTGCCTGAATGTAAATTGTTTCTTTTCAGGATTCATCCTCCTCCATATATCTTCTAAACCGAATCTATCTAAAAATCCATCAAATTTCTTGTTAAATCTGTTTTTATAAAAGATTCTTGGACCTAAATAATCCAAATCTCCATTCATTATTGTATTAAAATCTCACACATACACACACCCTCCTTAACACCCACACACACATGCACATACCATGCATACGTAAACAAACATAATATATATAAATATGCATATGAACGTTTAATTTTTCGCGAAATAGGATACAGAAAGAAAAACCTGCAAATCGTTTTGATACAAGAGAAGGGGAAATTGAAAAGAACTAGTAAAAAGAAAAAAGAAAATCACACACCCCCACCCTCCCCAATACACATCCAAATACACTCACACTCACACAAATCGTCGTTTGGTATATACGCTCCCCTATCTTTTACTATATTCCTTGAAAACCCTACAATATTGTAATGATCATGGTCCTGAAAGGGTTCGGCAGCCATACTGTTTACCGTCTAAAAAGATAAGTACACGTATGTACTTTGCAGAAACAATATGGACAAAGTCCGTTTTGAACATGAATCGTAAAACGTGTGTTATGGTCATGCTTATAATAGCTATGACGCCCTATGTCTCCGTCGGGAAAATGTACAGGATACTCGCAGGCAGATTTTGGAAGGAAGGTGCAATATTTTAAAGTATTCAAGTGCAACAGGTAAAGGGTATTATTATTTTTTTGGGGGGAGGGAGCCTTTCAAAGTTATTAGTTATTTGAAAATAAATCTTGCTAATATCCAATGTGAAAATAAATCTGTTTGTTGTACATGTTGTACTAGAAGTAACCATGACACTACCTATGTATGCTAATTGATCATTTCCTCGAATAACGTACCTTCTGCTATGCATTGATGCGCCCTTTCTAAACTACTGGGTGAGTACAAAAATACATCTAAGCCATTCTTACTACCTTTCAAAAATTATTTATGACGAGCAAAATCGTCAATCTTTATTTTGAAAGAATTAATTATGTAAAACTATGTGGTATCTTTTTGTTAAGCATTTCTGCAGGAATGGATGAATATGAGACAATGTTAGAGAGTGTCAAACTGTGCTTACGCCTCATAACGTTCCTTTGGAATTTAAGAGTCAACGTGTCAAATTCGCTTGTAACCAAAGGCTGGAAATGTTTATATCTCAATAAAAAGAGTAAAATTCACAGATAAAATTTTTGAAAATTTGATCGAAATCGGATAACAAATAACAAAGTTATTGAATTTTATAGTTGTTTTATTATTCCGGTGAAACAGTTCTAGGCATGCCTTTGTGAATAATCATTAGGTGGGCTGTTTATTCGTTCCCCACTTGGTGCCACCACTGCTAGGATCCGATCGTTTATTTGAAATTGAATGACATAGCATTATTTACCTTCAACAGTCAAAGACTGATCATTCGGTCGTGCCAAGGCAAAAAAAAAGACAAAAGGCTTGGTTCATCATAAGGATTGAAAATGGGCCGATATAGCTGCCGTGTAGCGACAACGAATGATATATCGACTGTTTACGATCTCCTCAATGAGTACGTCGTCGAACAGGGTTTAGAGAAAGAATTCACGAATTCAAAGCAAGGTAAGTTCATATCTAGGTATCAATAGCAGGAAATGGTTTGGTTGACTATGATTTAAATCTGTATAGGATTTGAAATCAATCAAACCTAAAAATAAAACACAAAGAGGATTCGGAGTCAAATATGACAGGGGTAATATTGCTTGAAGCATTATGTACATGTATTTGGTAGAACATTCATGCACGATATTTTTAAAGATGATTGAAAACCTGGGTCCCGTCGTACAAAGAGTTACAATTGATCAGATCAACCACAACTATGGAAAGCCAGCAACGTCAATATATCAAATGCATGATTCTTCAAAACATTTTCTAGATGTGCTGTATATCCATGCATTCACTGTTTTCTTGAAAATTCAGTGTGCTTCTATTTGTTTAGAAAGGATATTATGCAAATTTCCTGGAAAAAAATATGATATAGTTGGATTTTACATATAGTTTAAGATTATCTGTTCAATCGCAACTCTGTATTCAGACGGGGCCCAGGTGTAATATGTAATACAGTTTCACATCATATCATAAATGAATTATTGTTTGTCTATCATTAGAATGAGCCAAAAAATAGATGTTTGGGAATATAATATTTCCATTGTCCAAGGGGTAGAGTTGTGTGACATCATAGGCAATTCTAACAGACTTTATGATCGATGTCACACAACTTCCGATAATTTACCGTAAGGATGTCCACGTCATTAGTGATTTAGACAATCAATCGCTCACAATTTCCTTCTTTGTCCACTTTGTCAACTTTTGTTATTCTTTCATTGTTAAGTTGTTCCTGTGGTTTCATTCTCCTTAAATAAAAAAAAGATTAATTTCTTTATCTTCATTTTGTTTTTATTCATCCAATTCAAACGTACACGGTATACACTTCTTAATTATTTCCCGCAACAGCCTTCATCGACCATTACGAACGTGAGCTTTTTACAGCAATCATCACAGAGGTTACAGATGAGGCAGAAAATAAAACTGAGATCATCGGATGTGCCTTTATTTCTTTCCCCTACAATTACGTAGTCGGTACAGCTGGTTTTATACATTGCTGCTATGTGAAACCGTCTCACAGGGGTAAGTATTATCGTCTAGCAATATGCTGGTGCTTTGTTGGGGCAGGAGGGCAAACACCAATTTTTTTTTGAGAAAAGAAAGGAGAAGACCCAGAAAAAATAGAAACACAAAAATGTAGGGAAAATGTCATAAGGAGACGCCCGGGTTATATAGGTCTTCTCGATTTACCTCTGTTGGAGGTTCAATAATAATCATCATCGCCATCAAAAACAAGTGGCCACCCTAAGGTCGTCTTCTCATAAATTTTAAATTATTATGAAAATACTCTTTTTCATCAAAATTATTATCAATATCATTATTCAATATTATTATCAATATTATCTTCAAAATTGTAATTATCAACATTACTAGGCCTATTCATATTATTATTATGATAATCATTTATTATGTTTATCACCAGACCATGGACTCCAGCAAATGTTACTCAAGATGCTTAAGAAGGTTTGTTTTATTCCTTAAAAGTTATGACAGAAATTCATTCGAAGTTTAAAAATTGTGGAGGATAGACATGGTAAACCTATTTTCCATCCATCCAATCGGACCAATCATATGATATGGTTTATAAATATATAACATAGACAGGCCGGTGCACTGGCGGATCCAGGGGGGAGGGGGAACCCAATGCCCCCTTTTTGAGAGGCAGGATTGAAATTTGTAATGCAAAAATGCAGTTAAAACAAACATGACAGAAGTGTGCCCCCCCTTTGAAAGTGAAGACCCTCTTTTTTTTTGCTTGTCATTTTTTTTTACTCGGGGAAATGTGTCCTCCCCCTCTTTGGAAAATCCTGGATCCGCCCCTTGGGCCGGTGCAAGAGTCTTTTCAGGGCTCCTGCAAGCAGCATGCGCCACAGTCAAAACGGGAACTGCGTGAAAGCTGCAATGACAAGACGCATTACATCATTGCAGCAGTACCCCTGCGAAAATGA
This sequence comes from Lytechinus pictus, assembly GCF_037042905.1. NCBI lineage: Eukaryota > Metazoa > Echinodermata > Echinoidea > Temnopleuroida > Toxopneustidae > Lytechinus > Lytechinus pictus. The sequence goes on along the minus strand of NC_087263.1, from coordinate 11,920,871 downwards.
CGCGAAACAGACTTTTCGTAAGTTGTACATGTACCCCGTTCCCACTGTCGCGCGATCCTTCACGAAAGCCACGATTGGCCTTTCGTGACTGATCGCGATAATTTTTTAACCATTCAAAGTTTTCATCGATCAGTACGATTTCCCCGATTGATCTGTCACGATCTGATACGACCAGACATGATCACTACGATTACTCTACGAGTAAGATCACATAGTGGCGCGAATCGTAAGTGGGTACTAGGTATTACGGAAGATGGGAGAGAGAGAGAAAGAGAGAGAGAGGGACAAGATAATTTCATTTTCTTGTTGTTGAGAAAATATGTGTATCATAATACTACTCATAATACTAACTTTTTTTTTGTTCTCTTTTTTTCTCTCTCAATAAAATGTAACATTCCATTTGTGGTCATTGATTAATATTTCAGTTTCCTCGCTCTATAAGAGTCATGGGCGGAAATCACAGGGGACAGGGGGTTGCGTCCCCCTTCCTAAAATAGTAGGGGGGATTACAATATCAAATGTCCCCCTACTATTTTTGGTATTTTATGATGGAAAGAAATACATCTTTCAAAATCGAAATAAAAGATGTTTTTTGGATGAGATGACCTTACTTTTTGGGTGATAACCTTACTTTTTTTGCTTGTCAGATTTCTTTTGGTCGAAATGACCTTTCATTTGGGGTGATAACCTCTTTTTTGCTTTTCAAATTTATTTTGGTCAAAAGACCTTACATTTGGGGTTATAACTTTTTGTTTCCAGCCCCTGGTCCCGCTACCTTTGGGGAAAGATTTCCGCCCTTGGTCCTGGCGACAAAACGTCTCCACGGCGAAATTCAGAATAAGTAAAAATAAAATAAGAGAAAGGGGCGTTTCCCCTGAAGAAACGGAATAGATACATAAACAGAAAAATGAATCAAATAATGCTTCTAATGGATAAAGAAAGAAAAAAAAAATGAATGATTACATGCTATTCAAATAAATAATCGATGGCACTCGTCCTAACTGTACGTAACCCCTGGCCAACGAACGTGGAGGGTGTCAACAATTTGCAGTGTTGCGTAAGTGTTGACGCCCTCTGCGTTCGTTTCGACTAATACTTTCTTATGACTCATTCCAGGTTACTGCAGAAAAGGGCACTCATTTTATGATGGGGAGTGTATGTGGGAAAGACCACACATTTGATTCGGCTTTGGAGGCCGAAGGATTGATAGATATGGCCACCTTGCCGTCAGGTGCGAGTGATTTGTGGTTCATGGCGAATCCCTCGACAACACCAGAATTTTCGGTAAGAAATTTTTTTTTTCTTCTGAAAATACAGAAAATGTCATATTACACATTGATTTAAAGTTCACAATTTGTCAAGGGATGAAACCAAATGTATTTCCTTTCGCACATCAGACAAAATGCATTTACTTGATCCTCATCTAATAATGTATCTTTTTGACCTTGAAATGAAATGAGAATTTAAGTTGTCAAAAACATGTTTGCAAGTTGTATGAAAAGGGTCCCATGAGGGAACCTTGTGGGACACCTCATTTACGACGAATTCCGGTATACAGTGTGTTTCTAAGTAACCTCTCTTTCACGCCTTTTGCCTTCATTTATTTTTTCATGAAGTAATATCGCTTCCCGCTTATGCACATCTGCTTTATTTTTTTTTCTCTTTTCTGGCCCTCTTCTCCCCCATCCCTATTTCATTTGAATTTGCTTTTTTCATACATTCTCAATAAAATCAATTAATGTATTTCTCTCTCTCTCTCTTCCGCGTATGTTCCCATCTCTTTCTTTGACTATTTGTACTATTTTTTCAGAATGATGATTATGTGGTCCGAGAGGGAAGTTTTAAAGATCTTGACGATGTTTATGATTTATGCAATGAGCTGATGAAGTTTGAGAAAATAGAGGAGCATCGACCTGCAAACTTTACCAAAGAAGGTAATCATACTGTAACATTATGCCAAACCATGAACATAGTACTGTAATCCCCTATGTAAACAAAATAAAATAACATTTAATTCTCTAATAATCGGAAAATACATATAAGTGCTCACACAGTCCGTGATTATCATTTAATGTTTTTGTACCCTGTTTTATCATGTGTTACAAAGAATTGTGATCGATAGAACGAAATATCTGCAGGAGTAAAACTAAATGTCACGAAAAGGTTATTTATAGAAGAATTTTGATAACGCATTCTAAATGTGTGATCCCGCCCACTCTCCAGGGCTGATTATGATGACATGTTTTGAGATTTTGTTTGATTTTAAAATCAACCACAAACCAACAATTATTTTGATCATTTCTCATCTACAATGTTTGCGATTTCTCATTATGAAGGTCTACCGCAATCTACATAGTTCATATTTCAATACGCAACATGAACCCAGATATTTGTTATACACTAGACTATTTGGATTTACGAATTAATTTTAACTAAATCAACATTTGTCATTAGGCCTACTGTTTCTTTCAAGAATACGTCAAGAGTAATGTGATATATTTTGTGGGGAATCAAGTAAAATATTTTATGTAGCTTTTTTTCTCAGTGGCCTGGGAAGTATTTTTAAAGAGGGGCTCTGGATTTGTAAACAAGCAACCCCTGTCCCCCAAATAGTTTAACTCCAGAATGTATGTGATTTTGATTTTAAAAAAATTGCCAAGCAGAAAAAAATGGTTTTAATATATAAAAATATAGGTGATTTTACTCAGAAAAAAATTGACACAAAACGAAGGGGATGTAGGCCAAATCTCTACACTGTTAAAAAAACCTGATTTTACAGAACAAAGAGAAGATTTTGCAGAAAGCAATAACATAATCATTCTTTAAATTCATAAAACAGGAATTTTTATACAATTTAACAGAACAGGTCTGTTTAAATAGGGGAAAAAGGTGTTTTATTAAGGGAAATTTGTAAGGTTCTATACACCAAATACCAATTTCCTGTAAGATTACGCAATCTGGTTAGATTACAGGTGTTCTCGAGACTGCTGCAGGAACTTCTTTTATTTTATAAATTTTCTAACAGTGTACATTTTAGCATACAACCATGATTTAAAGGATGCTGCCAAATGTGTAACCCCGTACACAGCATCCCCACGTCCATCAAAACATGATACTTCCTAAAATCCAACTTTCAGTATTCTCGCATGATGGAGGACTGGACGATCCCCCATATGGTGCAATAGTCGTAGAACATCGACGTCGCGTCGATGACGAGGAGAATGAAGTCCGTCCCGACATCGTCGGCTGTATACTGTATACCAAGATGTACCATACCCTGAGAGGAGACACATACTGGCTGCAAGGGTTGTATATATCACCCCAACACACAGGTATATACATCTGCAGGTGAACCTCTGGTATTCGACCTTCTATATCTCTGACATTCCCCTCTAGTCGAAGCAATTTTTGATATTGAACCACAAGCCCAATTTTTTAAAATCATTTTTGAAAATATTTTACTTTTTTTATTAATTAATTGAATTATTTATTACAATTATTTATCATTCATTTATTTTATTTTATTTTATTCATTTATTTATTTATTTTATAATAATAATGATTATAATTATTATAATTACTATTATTATTTTTATTGGGGGGGCATGTTCAGTATTACGTCGCAGACTCGCAGTCATTTATCGCGACGTCAAGCTGTAATAAATTTAGCTCTTATCCCTCTTGTCATTGTCTCATATTCCGATAGTTGCTAACAATTTCCAAATTTAAACTCTGAAATGAATTTGATAAGATTTTAGTCAATACTTTATCAGCGAAACATTTGGTAGCAATTCTTTTGAAGAAAAATTACTAGTTTCTATTGAAGATGAATAAAATTGTGGCCATAAAGAAATAAATCAGTTCTTCTGACTAGATTTCAAATAGAAATGTCTTTTAGCCCCCCCCCCTGACAAGAAATCTGTTACAGCTTGGGTAGATTATCTTTGGTGCGAATGTTTTACACCCTGTCCGGTACGGATCAAGGAATTTACAGAAGAGGAGGGGTAGAAAACTGTTTTGTCGCAAAGACGTCGTTCTCATCTAAGAGTAACGAAAAATATGTTAAAAGTTTTCAGTGAATAAATTGTCATATTTATCCCTTAAAAAACTGCGAATACAGTAAAAACAAAAAATAGGAAATAGGGGAAAACTGAGTATTAAGGAGGCAGGGTACATGGGTTTTTACTTCATGATAATTCTATTGCCGTACTGTGGATAGTACTCCCTTGTAATGAACAATTTATTCTTAACATTATTTACAGGGAAAGGTCTTGGAAAACCGTTGGTGCGTGCATCGCTAGAGGTAATAATATACCCCCTCTTATCTCTCTTTCTACTACATGCCGAATAGATGTGCGTAAGCACATACCTTTGTTGGAAAACGAGGACATCACACATTAATCCGAGGACGTCTTCGGTACAAAGACAATGCAACTATACGGTCCCGAAGTACGTCCTATTTTATATAGAGGTATAATTACCCGTATAGAATAGATGTCCTCAATTGTACAATTTTCTTTTCACCCACGGGATTCCTACTTACACACAAGTCCTCGCTTACATAGTGACGTGCAATAAGTTGTATATAAAAAAGATTTCCTCGATTTCTATCATAAACATGTATACCTGTGTATGGCGTACGTGTTTTGTTTTCAACTTAATTAGTGCGTTTAATCGGGTAACTACACTGAAATGATTGGGTGTTAAAACTGACACCAGTTGGTGTCCCCTGAGGGCCATACCCCGAGGTGTTAACTTTACACCTTAGATTTTGAGCAAAACACTACACGCTGCTAAAGCCACGACCAAAGGTGCTGTAAAAACACCAATAGGAGTCGAATTAACACTGTAAATTTAATACTACAGTAGTGTTGTCCGTGTAAATCAGTTATAACCACATGTTTGCTGTGTATAAATTGATGCTTTAAAGTTTCCCACGATGGATGCATTGGTGCAAAATGTGGCAACCTGAGGCAAACAATCTCGTAAACTCCTCGTGGTGCCATGTTCAATCTCCTATTGCTCTCGAGACACCAATTGACGTACTTTTTTTAACATCTCAGTATTACATAGTATTGTGGTGTTATGAGGTGTACTAATGAAATAAAAAAAAGGATAAGAAGTAGTTTGGTTTTCACCGTGAATTTATATTGACATTATACTTGAATAAGAATTAAAAAGAGAATAAAATCAAATCGATTTAAATGCGTTAAATGATTTGGGAAGGAGTAATAAATTCTGTATTTATTGAATGTACAAGTGTCTTACGAATACGAGACAGAACATCATTTCCATCCAGACCTTCGTCGTAATCACCAGCTTCCTATTTTCTACCAAGGTTCCCATTTTTCTTAGGTATCAAAACTCCAATGTAACAAAATTCATCTATCTCGGTCAATGTAAATATTACAAATTTAATTTTTTGAGACCATAAAGCGTTTCTCCTACAATACTAGATTCTCCTATAGCATGAACTACAATCCCATTGCCATCCGGCGTGTACCTGGGCATTGATTGCCTACAGAAAATCAGTCTTAAAATGATCTGCTTGTAAATGATTTCAACAATTGAAAAAAAAGTCACCACACCACACTGCAATAATATTCATTCAGAAAAAGACAATACAACGTCAACTTAAAATTTAAAAGAACAAAAGGTTTCTTAAATAAAGACGAGACCAGAGGCCGCGGAAATGGGGGGGGGGGGGTTGGATGGGGTTCAGCATCCTCCTTTTTCCCAAACCGTGTACAAAAACGTAAAAATTACCATCTGACTGATTTTTTGCATGGTCAGCCCCGCCACTTTTTGGCTCAGCCCCCCCCCCCCCACTTTCAAAACCGTCCCGCGGCCCCTGAAGACTACTGTAAAGAGAGTGAACCAGAACCTAAATTTGGTCACACTAATGCTTCATGATAAAGTAAAACGTACATGATTAAAGGAATGCATTACAATTCAGTGTGTCCCTCAGAAAGAGTATCGCTCTCGACCTTGTCGCTTGAGGGCGTGCTTCGTAGTTTGGGAGAGATAACATTTTCGTTTGCCCGATTAGAGGCGTGGTCGTTTTCTGATTTCACTGATCCATCTTTCTTTGGTTGCAATACACGTGCCTGGAATTCCATTTGCCTGGCAATTAAAGAAGAAAGATAAATGAGTTACACAGAATATTGTTGAAGCTAATCTCGACTATAAAATACGCGGAACACCTTTGTTGTTATACTATCTTGGGTTGTAACTAGTCTGCAGGCACATACACAAGACTAGCACATACAATACTTGCTGGAGGGCCTTCAGTACACAAGGCATGAGTAGGCTGCAATTCAGACTAGGTTTTAACGCGCGTACCATCCAGATGTGAATATTTACGCCTGGCCAAGTGGATTAGGCTGGTGGCCATGTGGAGCATGAGGGCCGTCTGCACCATCCCGAAGTTTCAAATTAGCGCGCTATTTCTGATCCGGCAAATTATCCCGATCTGAAAAATCTCGAGATAGTTGGCGGTGCAGACGCAATTATCGCGCTAGTTCGTAGGATTAATCTCGAGATTGCAATCCCAAGTCAACTCGGGTTTATTTGCAAAATAGCGCGCTATTTTACGAATTATCCCGCTAATTCGTCGGTGCAGACGCACTCGAGATTGGACTCGGGGTAATTTATTCATGACGTTAGTCCATAATGCAATTCGCGTTGTTCCACTTCCGCCTTGGTCAAAACATAAACACGTGCGAAAGTCAACTTTATACATGCGAATAGCGTTCATAAGCAACGATGGTGTCCCCACCAGTGAATGGATTTTGGGAGAGACCCCGGGAGAGACCAGACCGAAGGGGGAGGCGCTCATCGCATCGACGATGGTCATATTCAATAACAACACTGACAGCAGTGTTGTCTTATTCCTTCGCAAAATGTGAGCAAATAGCATTTCTTTCCTCCTTCTCCCTCTCTCTCTCTCTGTCGTTGCCTCCTACTCCGCCATCATATTTCACGAAGAATACATCACTTCTTCACTCGCTGAGCTGAAAGGATTGTTGCATAACACCGGTTGAATTCGGCGAAAGTACTAGTGAAAGGAGTTCATTGCTTGCATATCGCGGGAAGTTATTCAAAAGCGCGGGCCGTTGAAACTCCAAGATCCGAAAGTGCGCATGCCCGGAATATCGGGCTTGTTGCCTCGCTCGAGCAGATATAGCTCCTCGTGGGATGGTGCAGACGGGGTTTCTTGAATCTCGAGATTAATCGCGAAGAGGGCTGATCGGGCTAAAATCTCGAGATTGAGCAAACTCGGGATGGTGCAGCACCGCCTATCGTGACCAAGAGGATTAGTCTTTCAAATAGGGTTTGGAAAAGGGTGGTGGGTTCGAGTCCCAGCCACGTCGTGATTTCCTACGGCAAGATATTGGTCCACATTGTGCTTCACTCAACCCAGGTGCGGGAAATTGCAACCGGGCAGGAATTTATTTGAAGTGCTTGCGGATCGTAAAGGCTTCCAGGTCTAAAGCCAGGGTGATAAGCGTAGAGTTAGTTGTAGCACTACTGTTATCTGCTATGCGCAACAATAAGTATATATATATATATTATCATTAGTAACAGAAAAGAGCAATTATATGATGACAAGGTTATACAGATTAGCCTACTCAAATGGGACAAGCTATTTCAACATGTTCAATAACTGATAAATAACTGTTGACCTTAGACAAACTAGTCATGCCAAGGAATACTGAGTATTAATACTTCCCTGATAATTTAGTTATTTAAGAATAATGTAACTACAAAATGCCCATCAATTCACGTCATTTGCGTTTTTAATGATAATCCAACACATACGACACATAGATATTAAACATATGATATCCTTATTAATAAGTCAATACCTTTCATACGCATTATCGACAGTAATCCAATTATTTGCAATCCATTTCGTTCCCTTTGTAACAGCACATCCACCGTGTAAAGAGTAATTATTTCGAGACGATAGCCAACCTGCAACAGACATTATAAAAAATCAATCAGGCAAAAAAGTGTCAGAATATGTGATGATTTAGCAGTTTATCTCGCTTTCTTGACTTTCTAATTTATTAGTTAAGTGAAGAAATCAAGAGTAAAAACAACAAAAAAGAGAAAGGAAACGAGAGAAGTCGTGGATAACAGAAGTACAAGGTCCCATTTCATAGAACAATTTCTATGAATAATTATGATAGCAACTTTTGCTGGAATATCAACTTTCATCGAAAGAGCCAATCAAGAATCGGAATTTTCACTGTTGTCATTCAAGCAAGAATAAGCCAGTTCGTAGTTCCTTTCTGCGCATGATCAAAAGATTATACGCATGATCAGAGGAAGGTCATTTGTACTAAAGTGACATGGTGGTTTAAAATCTAATGAGATAAGCACCAACTTTGATGTCTTGATTATTCATATATTCTTTTGAATTGTGGTTTTCATTTACATCCACGAAAAACAACAACGCGTCCACGAACGACTGGTTTTCACAGTTTGCCAAGTACATTGTGCAACATGCTATGATATGCATTCAAAGAAGGAATGCAACAAATACCTTCATAAAGTGTTCATTGGTGTGCTATTCTAGTCACCTGGTCTATTCAATTTCTTCATCCTGCTATGTAAGGCAAGCTTACGTAATATTTTGCTTTGAAATCTGCCTATCATAATGAAAGAAATGAAAGGTCATTTGACCGAAAATTGTCCATGAGTAACTACGAATTGGTCTATTGCTATCATACAGCTTTTTATGAAATGGGACCGAGATGGGAGATTTTGGCGCCCCCGAATTTCCTGGACCAAGGAAAATTACGAGGGGGGGGGGAAAGAAAAGAACAGAACAGGGGTAAGACGTGAGGTTATTTTCAAAATATTATGTCAAAATCTATCACCAAATTAGATTTTCATTTTAAGCATGCATGGCTATATTCGCTCGCCTCACTCGCCCGGGACTTTCAGGATCCCCCTCAAATCAATTTTATAGATAACGTATGAACAAAAAAATCTCGTTTTTCATGTGAAAAGGTGATATACACTAAAGATGTCATAATTCCATTTTAAGAAAATAACATGGGCCTAATACCATGAATACTATTCGGGAATCGTTATGCAAACAGTTAAAAACGTCCTCGGCTACGCCCCGGCCGTGTGATAATGATAATAATAAAAATAAATAATAATAAAAATGATAACAATAATACTGATTAAAATGATGATAATAATTTCAACAACAACAACAATAGATATAATATCAATAATAATAATTTTAATAATGATGATGAGGATAATAACAATAATTATAATAATATAATAATGAGAATAATAACACGAATGATATTAATAATAATAGTAGTGGTCGTGGTAATAATAATAACGATGATAATAATAATAATTCCTGATGTTCTTAATGATCTGTATAATTTGTTTACAAATGCAATATAGGGTGAAGTATGCAAACCTGTTTCTTCATCGATATGATGGTTATACCACATGATCGCTTTTCCGTATTCTGGTTTTACGTGGAGATTCTTATAACAGTTGGTGTTTAAGTCACCGTAGTCATAGCCCAAGTTCTTCTGGGTTAAATACTAGCAATGAAAAAGACATTTGAAATTAAATTAGATATCGGATTTACGTTACCTTATCCATTAATTCAGAAGACCCTGTAAGAGTGACCAAACTCCGTTATACTTCATTTCAGTCCGATTGGTTTCAAACTTTCACCCATTCCTTGCATTTCCTGTTCTTTTCACATGACCTTTGACCTGAGATGGATTCTCCTTAGAACGTTGTTTTTTGTGATCATAAGAATTATCATTTCTCTATCTTGTTTACTTATGTAACTTATGATTAGATATGATGTCCTTCTTTCAGATTCTGTCTGACCTTTCTATTTCTCTCTTTCTGTCTTTCTCCCTCCTCTCTATCTCCCTTTTGCTCTTTCCCACTCGTTTATTATGATCGCCATCATGTCACTTGCTTCTCTGTTTTTCCCCTCTTTCCTTTATTTTTGCTACATCCCCCTCTCTATTGTCACCTTTGCACATGCTTACTTTTGCCATGCTTGCCCCCTTTCTTTCTCCTCACCTGCGTTTTTTTTAATATATAAATTAAATCATTCAATTTCTTGTTATACTATTAATGCATTTTAAACATAATATATTGTTTCTTCTTTAATGGTCACTGCATGTTATGTATTTATTTATTTTCTCTGTTATGTATTTTTTATTGTAAACTCACATTGTTAGTCTAGGCTTCGGACTTTTTGATGAGAATTGTTGAATAAAACCGAATTTAGTATGAATATTTATCTTGTTCCCTTGGGAACAGGATATAATGAAGAAATTTGTACAGCTGCGATCAATTGGGGAGGTAGCCTCTGTGCAGTTGCGTCGATCCATTTATGGGATTGGAGGGGGTTGGGGCGCAAAAGTTGAAGAAAAAAAAATGTCTAAAATATTTGCGCGCGAAACGCGCCGAAACATTTTGTATGTTGTATGGTATATTTATGCCAGGTTTAATGTTTGAAAATGCTGTCCAATAATGATTTATGAAATATATCTTTGTATTGCATATTATGAATCATTCAAGTTATAAGAATAATTGGGGGGGGGGGGGGGGTGAGGCAGATCAATAGGCTATAGATAATCGACAACATGTCTAATTTATTCCAAAGATCTGCTGTTCTGCCTCACTCTCTCCCAACTACAAATACAAGATACACTATTATGGAGATAACAATAAACAGACGAGAAAAGATTTCGGATTAATTTACTTCCTTAGATATGTTCTCAAACTCGGCCAAAGGGAACGCTGTTTCACCTCCGCCTTCAGTGTCTTGTAGATAATACAGAATTGTCATGAATCTGAAAAGAAGAGTAGAGAAAAAAAATGATACTGTCATGTCACGCCACACGTTACAGCTCAGTCGTTGTAGAGTGTTATTAACAGTTCAAGAGTGATCGAATAATCACGAAATAAAACACCTTTTGATTGATAGAATAAATGGATAGACGGTATCTCCAAAAGGATTTCCTTTCCATCTAAACACATGATAAGGTGTGATTACTTCTGTGCAAATCCAGTGCTCTTTTCATTAAATATTAGATGATAAGATAATGAAAACTGCCCTATACTGATAAAAAAAACCCACAAAAATGAAATGAAAATGGTGAATACACAGATGAGTGGCATTAAAATACCATGTAAATACCTGCACATTCTTTTTTGATTTTCACCCTGAGTGATGTGGGCACATTCTATTTTCTCATCTATCTTATTGCTATCGTAATGTGCGTGGTAGTATCCTCCGGAATGATAATGAACTACCTGCAATGAAAAGAATATATCATATATGTACACACTGCAAAAACTGTAGAGTTAACCGCTGTGCATGGAGTGGAATATAGTTACTCCAGGGGCCCGTTGCAGAAAGAGTTGCGTTTAAACGCAAGTCAAAAAATCAATCGCAAGTGAAAAATGCGCGCTGTTGATTGGTTGAAAATCAAGTTGCGCATGATTTTTGGAGTTGCGATTGATTGCAACTCTTTCTGCAACGGGCCCCAGGACCCCGTCTTACAAAAAGTTACGATTGATCCAATCAATCGTAACTCTATGGAAATCCATCAGTGTCTACAGGAAATTAGCAAAATGTCCTTTGCAAACAAAGGCGATCACACCACATTGTCAAGAAATCAATGAATTTATGGATATACATTCATATCTAGAGTTATGCAAAACATGCATTTTATATGTTGACTTTACTGGCTTTTCATAGTTGCGATTGATTGGATCAATCACAACTGTTTGTGAGACGGGGCCCTGTTGATGCTACCCTGCTGGAAAGAACAGTGTCTCACAGTGTGATCACATAGTGGACTCATGTGAAAATATTATTTACACTGTTAAAATGCTCAAAGTGTAAGATATGCTCACACTGCGGACACTTTGACAGTGTGACTGTTCACAGTGTGTTCATATAGTGGACTATGTGAACATGTGATTTACACTGTTAAAATGCACAAATTTATCAGAAGGTGATTTCACATTGTGTTCCACACTGTAAAACATATGAGGCGCCGAATGTACCATTATTATATAGAACAATTATTTGTTATATAATCATTATTTATTAAATAATAACTATTATTTATATATAATTTACATTTTATTTGTAAATAACTACTATTATATAAAATATCATTTCTAATTATTTATATATAATTCCAAGTAATACTTCATTATTTGTAAATAATAATAGTTCGACATTCCATTATTTATAAATAATGATTATTTGTTTTTCATTATTTATAAATAATGATTATTTGTTTTTCATTATTTATAAATAATGATTATTTGTTTTTCATTATTTATAAATAATGATTATTTGTTTTTCATTATTTATAAATAATGATTATTTGTTTTTCATTATTTATAAATAATGATTATTTGTTTTTCATTATTTACAAATAATGATTATTTGTTTTTCATTATTTATAAATAATGATTATTTGTTTTTCATTATTTATAAATAATTTGTTGAGTTTTCCATTATTTATAAATAATGATTATTTGTTAAATAATGAAAACGTCTACTTCATTATTTATAAATAATTTTTTCGAGTGCACCATTATTCTCATTATTTATAAATAATCATTATTTAATGTTCGAGTTTTCCATTATTTATAAATAAAGATTATTTGTTAAATAATGAAATATCTACTTCATTATTTATAAATAATAATTTTGTTTCAATATCCCATTATTTATAAATAATCATTATTTATAAACAATTTTTACAGTTTGCCATTATATACAAATAATCATTATTTATATACAAATAACCATTATTTATTAAATAATGCCATTATTTATTAAATAATGCCATTATTTATTAAATAATGCCATTATTTATTAAATAATGGAAAACTCGCTATAACATGCAAATGTGGGACCGCCCATTATATGAATATTCATGATGCGATTTCCTTTTTCGTGATTTTTCTTCACAAATTTTTGTCCATTTCCTCTTCATAATGACATTTCTTGAAGCAATTTTCTAGGGATATGGTCTGATTGTAATATTCTTCATTTTCTATATAACTTCGTCTTCGTAGAAATATCAAAAAGTGTAATTTTATACGATTTTTCCTACAGTTCACAATCCCCATAGGCGCGCGTGTACGGTAGGGACAACCGGTGAATCGACGGAGTGCTCTTCATCGAAATACTACGTTGGTTGGTCCCCGGAAGTGGCGGGCGGAATTTAGCCCGAATCCTCGATGGAAGTCGATCAAGTGCATATGAGCTGAGAGAGTGAAATATCAGTGTACTTGTACAGGCCCTTCTACTTTTTATAAATATTTCTTGTTGCTTTTTTTGTTAAGTTAATTTTTCCTGGTGTAGAGATAAGTTTCAGTTCTAATAATGCACTTCAAATACATTTTGGAGTGTCTGTTTGAGGCATTTGGGGCGATTTCACCCTGGCCCCAAAATGCTCGCAACGACAATACGGGGGCATGATGACCCCTAAATTTTTAAAAACTTATTTTTCTATTGAAAATTATCACAAAATTCACCAAAAGTGTGCACGAAAGCCTTCGTATTTCACTTTTAAAACTCCGAAAAGTGCCCAAATGACAAGCTTGGTCGCTTCGCTGTGTCGCTTTCAACTTGAGAACGTTTACGCGTCTGCTCCCCCCCCCCCTCCTCCGAAAGAAATTCTGTATACGGCCATGCTCTAAAGAGCCTGGCACATTGATTTATGTATACTTTCATTTTCATTATTTTTATCTCATTATCAACATGGCCTTACACAGAATTTTTTCCAGGGGGGCCGGGGCCGGAGCATGACGCGCGTAAACTTTCTCAAAAAAATCTTGAAAGCGAGACAGCCACGGGACCAAGCCCAAATGACAAGCTTTGTCGCTTCGCTGTCTCGCTTTCAACTTGAGAACGTTTACACGCGTCTGCCCCCACCCCCCGAAAGAAATTCTGTGAACAGCCATGCTCAAAAGAGCATATGGCACATTGATTTATATGTACTTTTCATTTTCATTATTTTTATCACATTATCATCATGGCCTTACACAGAATTTTTACCGGGGGGGGGGGGGGGGGGGCAGCTAGGACGCGCGTAAAGTTTCTCAAAAAAATCTTGAAAGCGAGACAGCGACGCGACCAAGCTCAAATGACAAGCTTGGTCGCTTCGCTTTCTCAAGATTTTTATGAGAAAGTTTACGCGCGTCATGCTCCGGCCCCGGCCCCCCTGGAAAAAATTCTGCGTAAGGCCATGTTGATAATGAGATAAAAATAATGAAAATGAAAGTATACATAAATCAATGTGCCAGGCTCTTTAGAGCATGGCCGTATACAGAATTTCTTTCGGAGGAGGGGGGGGGGGGAGCAGACGTGTAAACGTTCTCAAGTTGAAAGCGACACAGCGAAGCGACCAAGCTTGTCATTTGGGCACTTTTCGGAGTTTTAAAAGTGAAATACGAAGGCTTTCGTGCACACTTTTGGTGAATTTTGTGATAATTTTCAATAGAAAAATAAGTTTTTAAAAATTTAGGGGTCATCATGCCCCCGTATTGTCGTTGCGAGCATTTTGGGGCCAGGGTGAAATCGCCCCAAACGCCTCAAACAGACACTCCAAAATGTATTTGAAGTGCATTATTAGAACTGAAACTTATCTCTACACCAGGAAAAATTAACTTAACAAAAAAAGCAACAAGAAATATTTATAAAAAGTAGAAGGGCCTGTACAAGTACACTGATATTTCACTCTCTCAGCTCATATGCACTTGATCGACTTCCATCGAGGATTCGGGCTAAATTCCGCCCGCCACTTCCGGGGACCAACCAACGTAGTATTTCGATGAAGAGCACTCCGTCGATTCACCGGTTGTCCCTACCGTACACGCGCGCCTATGGGGATTGTGAACTGTAGGAAAAATCGTATAAAATTACACTTTTTGATATTTCTACGAAGACGAAGTTATATAGAAAATGAAGAATATTACAATCAGACCATATCCCTAGAAAATTGCTTCAAGAAATGTCATTATGAAGAGGAAATGGACAAAAATTTGTGAAGAAAAATCACGAAAAAGGAAATCGCATCATGAATATTCATATAATGGGCGGTCCCACATTTGCATGTTATAGCGAGTTTTCCATTATTTAATAAATAATGGCATTATTTAATAAATAATGGCATTATTTAATAAATAATGGCATTATTTAATAAATAATGGTTATTTGTATATAAATAATGATTATTTGTATATAATGGCAAACTGTAAAAATTGTTTATAAATAATGATTATTTATAAATAATGGGATATTGAAACAAAATTATTATTTATAAATAATGAAGTAGATATTTCATTATTTAACAAATAATCTTTATTTATAAATAATGGAAAACTCGAACATTAAATAATGATTATTTATAAATAATGAGAATAATGGTGCACTCGAAAAAATTATTTATAAATAATGAAGTAGACGTTTTCATTATTTAACAAATAATCATTATTTATAAATAATGGAAAACTCAACAAATTATTTATAAATAATGAAAAACAAATAATAATTATTTATAAATAATGAAAAACAAATAATCATTATTTGTAAATAATGAAAAACAAATAATCATTATTTATAAATAATGAAAAACAAATAATCATTATTTATAAATAATGAAAAACAAATAATCATTATTTATAAATAATGAAAAACAAATAATCATTATTTATAAATAATGAAAAACAAATAATCATTATTTATAAATAATGAAAAACAAATAATCATTATTTATAAATAATGGAATGTCGAACTATTATTATTTACAAATAATGAAGTATTACTTGGAATTATATATAAATAATTAGAAATGATATTTTATATAATAGTAGTTATTTACAAATAAAATGTAAATTATATATAAATAATAGTTATTATTTAATAAATAATGATTATATAACAAATAATTGTTCTATATAATAATGGTACATTCGGCGCCTCATAAAAACACTGTGTTCTTTCTAGTAGGGTATAACACCTTTGCTGTTACTTTAACACTCTTCGGTGTTATGTTCAGTCTCTAGGGTGTAATTTTAACACTACGTGGTGCTAGAGGGACACCAACTTGTGTCAGGTTTAACAGTGTAATGATGACAACAGCAAAAACGAGCGCTCAATCTTTGCTTAAACTCATGAATTATGTTTATTGCATGTATGCTTTATACAGTAGCACGAAGAAAATGTTGAAATATCTGACTTCTTAGTGAATTGTTTTTCATTATGTCGTCCTCATAACTCCATTTTATATACTAATGACAATGGTCATTCATGAAGCAAAAAAAGTAGACCCATATAACAAATTTTGAAGACATTCAAGATGGAATTCCAGCACCACCGCAATACTTTCCCAAGCGTCTACTCTACATGCATGCGATTCTACAATTATTTCAAAGTAATATCAGGGGGAAAAATCGCCCTCATGGAACCAACCAATATGCGATCATTGTATCAACAATGAATTAAAAAAAGGTTTGATGGAAAGAATCAAGGAAAAATTGGAGAAGGAAGATGAATTTTTTACTTTCGTCTGTGCCTTCAGTTGGATTTTTTTATTCCTCATGCGATCGTTTGAGACTAATTCCTTTTAAAGTTTGCTCGTTGAAAACCCAGCAAAAGTTTTAAAATTATTTTTGCAGACCAAGTATATGGTAAAACCGCATGAACTGTTCTGTTATTTCAATAATTCTATCATGCAAACCAAGACAAGTCCATCCACCAACAAAGAAATATACTACAAAAATGTGTATGGTGATTTTCAAACCTGAAATTCATCACTCGATAAAATGATATTACGATCAAGTTTTGTGAGCGCTGTAACCCTATTAGAATAGGCAGTAATGTGAAGGAAAAGAAGCATAACGTTAATCAGATTATTAGCAGTTAGGAAGGAAAGGCGGATTATAGGTAGGATATTAGTCCAACGCAAAGTAGTATGTTCTCGTGGGGTGACACGGAATTTGCTCCTGCGACTATTGCTCCGGGATTCGTCTAAGATGTAGGGTTATAGGGATGCAATAGGGTTTTATGTTAGGTTCAGGGTAGGGTATATAGTGTTAAACCTAAGGTCGAAGATGGTCATTCGATTCGTGCGTGGAATTAAGAGCGGAGCAATTGTTGCCGGAGCAAATGTCATTGGACCTCTCATGGAAATGACAGTCATCATGGTCATTGTCATATACCTACTGCACAGCAGTCTTATATATATATACACAGCAAAAACTGTGGCGTTATTCGGTTTTACAAAGAGAACCATTCTGGTGTTAAATATGAACCCATCATCAATGGGTGTTATGACAACACCTTTACTTTAACACTCTTTGGTGTTTTAATACGTCAAACTCTAGGACTTTATTACAACACCTTGGGATGTGGTCATTTTGGGACACCAACTGCTTTTCCTTTCTGTAATAGCTCTATGGTATAAGTGTGAAAGATCAGTAAATATGATATGTTATGCATTTAAATCATAATGGGAGGGAGGAGGGTTGGATTATCACTTATCGACTCACTTGTCAAGATTTCAAAATGACTTCTGGGGGCCCCATTTCATAAAAAAAGTTCTATAATAAAAATTTGCAATAACAGTTC
The DNA here is from genome assembly GCF_037042905.1 of Lytechinus pictus. Lineage (NCBI taxonomy): Eukaryota > Metazoa > Echinodermata > Echinoidea > Temnopleuroida > Toxopneustidae > Lytechinus > Lytechinus pictus. The sequence continues at coordinate 11,903,200 of NC_087263.1, read as the reverse complement.
TAAGCTACTGAAATCATTCCATTTTCATTGGCTGATTTTCAACTTGTTAGAGAACTTGTGAATTATTACAAGTCTTTTTGAAACAGGACCAAGTTTATACTTCAGGGGCCCATTTCATTCAACTTATCATAATAGCAAATTTGCAATAAATTTTTTTAAGTTACTGAAATCATTCAATTTCATTGGCTGATAGTGAACTTGTTAGAGAACTTGTGAATTATTACAAGTCTTTATGGAACAGGGCCCAGTTTTATACCTGTCTATGAGATGTGTTACGAGAGGGTCAGTAGTGGTGGCCCAGTCAAGCCAAGTATTCTGGCTAATACGAGTCCGTCCCCTTCCTTCTACCTTAGTTACCTCCCCTTTCCTCCAGAGGGTAAGCCAGTCCTTGATCTCGACCGTCTTGTTCTCAAGGTTCATCAGCCAGAGCTCCTTCGCGTCGATGAGCCCATCACTATCCAGGTCTAACTTTACCTTCAGGTACATATTCTGCAGCATACTCGGGGGAACAACCTCCCCTTTATCCAAGCCTGGAAGACAGCGCAGTACTTCAACGGAGTCTAGTGTCTTGTCAGAGTTGCTGTCGCACTTGGCCAGCTTCTGTTTCCATACTGCGGCGTTGTAACTGACCTTATTTTTGTCAATGCCAACCTTGTTAAGACCTTTGTAGACGGTAGTACTGGTGGCTAGACCGGCAATCAGTGCCAACTCTTTTATTCGTTCACATTCCTCCGGGGACAGGAAGTTCGGAATTTCTGGTGAAAAAAAAGAGCGGATGACTTTTTTTTTAAAAGATTTTCATTCATAACGAGGCGTTGGACTTTTTAAAACCTATACAACTTTAGTAGTGATAGCTCCAATAGTGGAATAGAAAGCATCGCATTTCATGTACATAATTAAATGGGGATCTAAATTGCCAAAGGCCAAAATCGTAATTAAAATTAGGTGAGATTTACTTGGTAGGCCTACTCTTAATTTTAAAAATGACACATGACAGGATCGGGTAAACCTTGGCTGGCAGCATTCAATTCGTTTATGGCATCCACTTCTTTTCTCCCTTTGATTAATAATTAAAAGCGATGTTGGTTAATTACCAAATGCTGGTGGTTTGACGGCGATGGTTTTCAGCTGGAGAAATCGTCCTGGAGAAACCTCTATATATCTGATATGTCCTACCTAGGTAAAAATGAAAGATATGTTGTTAAATATAAATATGGGATGCACTGGTGAACTATAGTTAAACGGTTTCGCATTCTTCACTGCAAATTCAATAATGATAATGATCACAATAATAATAGCAATAATAGGCATTTATGTAGCCCCATCTATCTAGAAATAGTCTATTCCGATGCGCATTGTTGCTGTTATCAATATTACCCCGGCTTTAGCTCTAACTGCCTTTCAGCGCTCAGTGCATTCAAGGAATTAACCATGCTGGGTATCCATTCATCTCACCTGGGTAGAGTGCAGCACGTACATTTCTTGCTGAAGGAAAACAAGCCAAGGCTTGGAATCGAACCCACCCCCCCCCTGATTGAAAGACAAGAGTCGTAATCTAAAAAACCCTTCAAGTTTGTAGTGTGTCTGTTCAGAAAATGCTCGTAATCTGGCTGTCTTCTGCGACCAGTGTATGAAGATCATGAAGATGAACAAGCATATTTCCAAGGTATGCCAAGTCACCAACTACCAGCTACGAAATAAATCGGCTCTAAGATTGCTACTCAATCATTCTGCAGCAGAAAGCCTAATTCATTCCTTAATAACCTCTAGGATTGACTTCTGCCCCTTTTGCAACAGTCTATTCGCTGGTCTTCTTTCCACTATGCTGAACAGACTACAGTGTGTACAGAATGCTGCTACTCGCCTGCTAACTGGTACGAAGAAATGTGACCACATCACCACTGTTTTCACGGAATTGCACTGGTTACCAACATCAAGTACAGGATCGAATTCAAAATCGTTATCCTGAACTTCAAGGATGTCCATTGTTTAGCTCCAGGGGGCCGTTTCATAAAGCTGTTCGTAAGTTAAGAGCGACTTTAAGAACGACTGGTTATCCTTTCTTGTGGTAAATGATATTCTCATTGGCGATGGTTTAGCGCGTAAGAAAGATTCACCAGTCGTTCTTTAAGTCGCTCTTAACTTACGAACAGCTTTATGAAACGGCCCCCAGATTATCCTAATAGAACGTCCTGGCTTGCGCTCAATCTGGTGCTGGTGTCACTCTTCATCTACCCATCGCACACTTAAAGGGATATGTAGACCGTGCATTTTCATCTATTCCTCCACGCCTCTGGAACTCCCTCCCTTCTTTATTCCGTGAAAATGACAACACTGAACTCTTCAAATCGTCTCTCAAAACTCACTTATTTCAGCAGATCTGTAGTGATTAGCTTACTTGGATTTAGCCTGCGCCTATGAATGGCTTTAACAGAAATATGGCGCAATATAAATGCTGTTGATGTTCATCATCATCATGGTAACCACTAGACCACGGCGCCCCCAGTAAAAAAACAAAAACGGAGTAAAACGACAAATCTGGTCCATTGCGTTCACAGGACTGGTTACCTCTACATTTTTGTTATTGTGAACTGAGCATGATAAATGTGGCTTGGTCTAAGGATGATTGATATTAAGCGCAGCACTTGAACATTCATCAGAAAAAGACCGTGACCACATAAATTCTGCAAAGCATTCTTGTGCTTTGAAAAAATAATGAAAATTTTGCTTTTAATATGTGGTTTGTCATGCATAATCTAGCAGGTCAGTTAATTTTTTTACGTACACTTTAGAAGCATTTAATAGTGTGCAGCACTTTGGAAAATTAGGCCTCATCTAGATATTTACAACATGTTGAATTAGGTCAGGTACCTATTACCATAATTATGTTCAGATTATCTTGGGGAATCTGTTTGAATGGTATTTCCTAAGAAGCCGAATTTCCAAGTTCCTACAGGTGTACGGAACTTACGTCAACAGGAGCAGAAAAAAGAGTACTCACTTTAACAGGATCGTATTGGAATAGTCTAAATCTATTTGAACCTGTGCCCTCTACTACAGCCCCAACGTCTGCGGTACTTTCCCTGGTCTCCATATTTTGTGATAGCACCAGTGGATAGCTTGACAGGGACAAAACTGCCAACAGAGCAATAAGAGGTCTTTTACGGACTCCCATCATTGTTTTTTTTTTGTAGATTCCAGCTCGTGTTCTTCTTTTTGTCGTCTGGTTTAATGTAAGGCCTTTGCAAGTTCCGCTTGGAGCTTAATATGTAGTAAAGTAATCAAGAAAAAGAAAAAGACAGCTCAAATCCTCAATCAAACTTTGCTCTTAAATTTTACAGTTCTCAGTAATATAAATCCGATAAATTGCATAACAATCCATAAAGTCTCTATGCGCAAAGAATGGATGGAAAACGGTATCGTCGATAGGACCTTAAACATTCTAACATCATAGAATATTAAAGTTTAGATTTGAGCTAGGCATGCAAAAATCGGTCTATGAATCAGTCAGGAAGGTTGGATAATATTTCCAAAAGTTGATGGGAAAGAATTCCATTGGCAGTTTTATGGGAAGCCCGATCCCATTACATTTTGGTCTTAATTAGAGGTTTGAGAGAGAATGGCGTATTTTAGCATCCACTTTGCAGACGCTTTTTGGAACGTTGAGAATCTCTTGAAATGCCTGTCATATTACAATGGACAGATTAGAGGTCATTGTCGATAGTTGGTGGACCGGGACAGCACATCGTCTTAAGATTCGGACCGGACACATAATGCACATATATATGTCGTTTGTCTTGTCTTGTTTGTCGTGAGTCCTGGACGACACTATTTTTTTACCGATTTTCGACAAAGGCTGCTTTGTTTAAGGGCTTCTGACAAAAGATTATTAGCTTTATAGAAAACGTCTGACATTTCTTAAACCAGAACGAAGATTAGACTTGGGTTTTCAATCTCACTCTTTGTTTAATGAGATTTCAAACTCTTAGGCCTATCTGATGCAATTATGGCAAGGGGTGTAAAACTTAATAGAATACACATGATATAAGTAACGTTAATTGACCAACAATGCATTGTATTGTCAGACACATCATTTCATGTTTGATTCTATACGGCAAATGAGTAACCACGAACCCCTAAACAGAAATTAGTCTCGTATTTATTGCAGGACGTTTATGTGGCGGCCGCTCCCATATGACGCCACGAATTCAAATCGGTAATAATTCATAATTCCCCTATTTAATGGAGTTTCGTCAATCTTTCAACAATATTTCTCTTACTACTAACAAAAGATTAAACTACTTTTTATCGTCAGGGTGAATTTCCCCTTTTAAAAGTCAATTGAACATGAATTTCACCTGCGCATAATTATAATTAATCATACCAACTGAAATGAAGTAGGCCTATCTAGTGAGTTCGATTCCAAAACGTTTGAAAATATTAATTAATAAAACACAAAGGACTATACGAAACCATTTACAACAAATGCGAGGAGTATCCATTTTGCTTTTGAATCCCCAGTTTCAGGATTTTCTTTGCTTAAAATACCGTCCCCGCGCTGACATAAACTTTTCAAGAAATTTAAAATATGCATGTACATGTAGATTATTAAATAATACAATTGAAATTAATACATACCTTGATGCGTAATCTCTGGACTGTTTTTCTTGTTGTAAATGAAGCTGTTGTGAGAGCTCTTTTGTAACACGATTAACGCAGGTATACATGGCATGTGAGCAGGGGCGGAAATCTCTCCCAAAAGGTAGAGGGGACACAGGGGCGGATCCAGCCTTCGCCAATAGGGGGGGGGGGGCGGAAATTTGTTTCAGCCATATTTTCCCCGATCGGCAGCTCGAAGAAGATTTTTGTTTGTTTCTTTGAAGGGGTAGTCCTCATTAGTCACTTCTTAGCTTTATTCTTATAAATTAATATATAGTATCATAATCCTTATTTATATGATGCGAGCGCGAAGCGTGAGCTATTTTTTTTGGAAATTTTATGTATTTTTTCCTTAAATTTGAACATTCTGGGCAATGGTGGTTATCCTGAAAAAGATGTGTATGCAACTTAATAATAACTACAAGCGCAAAGCGCGAGCAGAAATAAACTGATGGAAAAGATACCTGTTAAAGTAGCATTTAACAATCAAATAATGCGAGCGAAGCGCGACCTAATTTTTTTTTGACATTTTCACCTAAAGAATTGAAACTCAAGCAGAATAGGTATATAAGTAAACAATTGATGCGAGCGCGAAGCGCGAGCGTAAAATTTCGAGATTTAGTCCAATAATATTTACTGAACGAGACACTCTACTCATGTTTTGTAAATCATGAAAAGGATGAGTATTAATAATGCGAGCGCAAAGCGCGAGCAGAAAATTTGAATATACGTTTTGAACTGGTACCTGTTGAAAAGGTAACTGTTAAGGACTGCTTGCACTTAGCCATGAAGGCGTTACATATTTCAACAAAAATAAAAAAAATGCGAGCACGAAGCGCGAGCTGAAAAATTTTGAACTTTCTAAAGAAAGAATGGAAAATTTTAATCAGTTTTTGTAATCGTGAACAGGATAGCTATATAATTTAATAATTGAAGCGAGCTCGAAGCGCGAGCAGAAAAAAAACGAGATTTAGACCTAAAAATGGGCCACTCTGTTCATGTTTTGTACATCATGAAAAGGATGAGTAATATTGGGCCTTCCCACATAAATAATGCGAGCACAAAGCGCGAGCAGAAATATTTTGATATTGTGATCTGAAACTGGATAATGATTTAAATAGAGAACAAGTTGAGTATCTGAATAAACATGCGCGCGCGTGTTTCATAAATTATTTAGACCTAGAATCTAAGCATTCTATATACATGTACATCTTTAATCATGAAAATCATGAAACTTTGATACTCCGATCTGAAAAAAAGAGTCAATTTCAGCTTTATATTTCAAGCACTTTGTAGAAAAATTGTAAGGCAAGCAGCAAATGTTAATATTCAGACCATAAAACTGACATTTTTACAGAGCACTTTTTAAAAATCAATTTGTAAATCACACAAAATAATGAAAGTTCGATTTCCAAGGTGAAATATGTTTTGTATACTGACTTCCAAACTTGACATTCGAGCTCCATATTGAACAAGATATGTAAATCACCTAACAGGCAATGCGAGCGCGAAGCGAGAGCTAAAATGTTATATAGTGGCACGAAAGATTCTTTTTATTTTCCAAGTCTTCCCCTCATCTTGTTTTATGCACTCGTCGTCCTCTTCTTTTTCTCCTCTCTTTTCCCTCTTTTATTCCTTCTTTCTTTCCGTTTTTTTCTTTTTTTTGCTCCGCCAAGAGGGGGGGGGGGGGGGACGGGCCCCTCGGCCCCCTGGTCCGCCTACGGGGACAAGGGGCGGGAACATTTGACAAGCAAAAAAAAGGTTATCCCAAAAGTAAGGTCATCTTGTCCCAACTCGTCCCCAAATACATGTTTTATTTCGATTTAGAATTATGTATTTCTTACCATCATTAAAGACCAAAAATAGTAGGGGGGACATTTGATATTGTGTCCCCCCTACTATTTTGAGTAGGGGGGACACGTCCCCCCTGTCCCCCCTGGGATTTCCGCCCATGCATGTGAGATGTATAGTTTGTGGCCTAATCACAATAGAAAATTTAACAGCTGCGATGTTGTACATCGATGTATATCATGCTTTATGAAATATTTCACCCGTAGTTTAATTTGCATTGATTTATAAATTAAGTATTGTTCACCTAACAAACGGTTTCTAATATTTTATAAGCCTTAGTTCAATGCCCAATTCATTATCAATGCGTGATTAAATTTAACATAATTATGAATGACCGGGATTCGTGGTTCGAGGAATATGATTCCCTCTGCCCCTCCTTCATTTGTATTCCTCGCAAATCCAGTCGATACTTTCGCTATTTCTGTTAACATTTTCAAAATTTTTACCAATCCAGCGTTTTCCCTGAGCATTTTATACTTTAAAAATATGTTGCAACTATATTTGAATATTTTGAAGCATATTTTATATCTTTATATACTATCACTGTTTTTTGTATACTAATTAAATTCATGATTTTGTAAGGTTCAAGTTGGGGAATATTTAATTCGGACTTTGCCTCACAATTTCCACCCTACTTTAACTGACTGACTGACTGACTGACTCACTCACTCACTGATTCTCTCACTCGCTCACTCACTCACTCACTCACTAACTAACTCACTTACTCACTCTTTCGCGCTCCACCTCTCTCTGTCTCTTATCGTTTTAATTTTACCTTCTTTGAAAGAGCATACATTTTGATGTAACTATGATTATATTGTGTGTAGCCAGAAAAAAAATGTGTTTGTGGATGTGATTATTACAATCGTGATCGTGGTACGCTTTGTATGGAAATCGATTGGTGATTTTGTGTTCTGTTGCCAATGAATAACGACAAATTCATTGCAATTAACTGGCCAGAATATAATTATGTGAGGGTGCAACCGTGAGTGGGAATTTCGAATACCCGTGTATATATGTGTGCGCGGGGTGTGGGTGCAAGCGAGAGTGGGAGGTTGGTGTGTGGGTGTGTGTGTATGCACGGGATGTGGGTGGGTGTGTGTATAGGTACGCGTGCGGGTGCTCGTGTTTGGACATGTGTGAGTGTGGCGTGTGAATATATCTAACTCGCCCTCTCTCATGCACACACGCACACACACACACACCCTCACACACACACACACACACTATCTATCTCTATAATAACCACCCCCTATTATTTTCTCTGTCCATTTTAATCTATCTCTATCTCTTTCTATCACCCTTTCAATCAAACATAGCTTCTTGCAGTTTCTAATCAGATTCTGACAATAGAAAAGGCGTCGACGGTGTACAGATTAAACAAAAAAATTTAACCAACCCCAAATTGGGTTAAACTATGAACTCAGAAACTGTTGGTTAAAAACAACAACAAAAATTCCAAATCATTTTACCAACAATTTAAACCAACGTATATAGGTAGAAATTAATTCCTGAATTAGGAGTATAAGGAATGATATACTCGTAGTTTTTGGCCATAGATTTTGTGGATAAGGAATGCATCAACTGTTATTATTTCCGAAATATTCTGATAGTGCCCAGTCACACTCAGAAAAGTAATCGAGTTACAAAATATATGCCTAGTATCGACGGTATTGGTACAACTTTTATGCAACCGCCTGGCTTTTTAAAAAGATAAATCATAGTCTACATTATTTATCAGATTCGTTCCTTCATGTTTCCTCTTGTTTTTCTTTTCAATTTTTACAGGTATGCAAGAATCGCCATCATGGAGACGGATTTATATTTATGATTATCCAAGGCAATTTTGTATCGCAGTCACTCTTTAGATCACTCAACGGTATTAATATGACTGAATCTAAGCATAATTTTCAATCTTACGTATTCCTGTAAATGCTAATATGGATTATCACAGGAAAAATTTGAGCATGATTTTGTATCTGGGCTCATAACATAAAGGTTTGTGATGAATTGCAAATATGTAAGAACAAATGTGATTGGTTACTGGTCGGTGTTTTGAACAAAGTGCGCATGCAACGATAATTTTGATTAGTCATTGTTCGGAGCCTGTACGCGGAGTTCTGATTGATCCAATTCACTCATCTATGGAAAGCAATCTATGTCATAACTACGTCATAATACTAATGTAGGGAATGTCATCCGAGTATTGTAAGCTTCAAAAGAATCAAGGTGAATTATTGTACTTTTAATATTATACCTAAATCTTGTCACAAAATTTAATTTTTGTTTTGAAAAGTTCAAACACATTCGCTCGCAGTTGTTTACAAATTCTGTCTCGTTTGCCATATCTATAGCCTCCTCATATTATTTTGCTCATTGCGCCATTGTTATAGTGGCGTACGCGGATGGGGGGCTTGCCCCCCATCTCCAAAAAAAAAATCACGACCATGAAATAAAAAAAAGAGAAAAGTAAAGAAAGGGAAAGAGAAGGATGAAAACTTATATCATTTTCTGAATATTAAGACACAATCTTTCACAAAATTTGATTTTGGTAATGAAAATGCCGAGTTTTTTTTTCGCTCGCTCGCTCGTTTCGCTCTCTCAAATTCAAAAAAAAAAAAAATTTTGACTGTTACGCCATATCTCGCCAACTCAAAACTTTTGGCTCATGACGTCACTGATTGTTTCCATGGCTTCTTACTTCGCAGCGTCTTTCAAATAGTTTATCAGTCTTCATCAGTCTTCTACAATAATGCAGCTTGCCATAGTATCCTTACTTCCACTGGCAAGGATTTATATTTCAAGGTATAAATTCTGCTAGCCCCCATTTTCCTTACTTTTGTTGAATGCAACATAATGAGGCTATGGATGAATTTGTTGTCAAAGATAGATACACATTCATGTATTTACGTAAACTTTAATGTATTTACTCTGTGAACATGACTACCAAAAATGGAATAAATCCATCTTCTTTATCATAAAAAAGGCCCCCCTTTTAATCATGCTTTCACAGAACATGAACCTAATTTTACCATGATTGCACCGGGGATTGCATAATGATATCCATACTACGCAACTATTATATGGTTAATGATAATTAATATTAATATATGGTTCATGATAACTAATCTTAATATATTATGGCTTATCATATTTAATCTTGATATACGTTTAATGGTAAGTAATCTCATCGTTTGTGCAACTTACTACCTGATTCCATTTCGATGTTGATTTCGTTGTTGATGGGATGACAATGCAGCTGGAATTGTAATAAAGTATATTTGTAATCTTGAGTTACATGTTTGTCGTTTGTACGGCTCGGTAACATAAACAAATAACACCTCCATTGTTTATTTTGTTAATTATTCAAATAATCAAACAAATGAATACGTCAAGCAATATATTGGTCTGTTAATGGAATCAACGAATAGAAAGACACACCGATTAATAGCCGGTGGAAGAGCCTTGGTGTAGTGGTTCAGACTCTCGCCTTGTAAACAGAGGGTCGTGTGTTCGAATCCCACCGCGGTCTAGCGTCCTTTGGCAAGGCGTAAATCCACACTTTGCCACTCTCGACCCAGGTGCGAAATGAGTACCCGGTAGGATGCGAAATATATTGTATGTTTGATTTTGCCAGCGCCATAATGAGGCTGCGATGAATGCAAGGAATGCTCCCCAGGGAGTGGAAATTGTGCACTTTTCGTGTGGGATTGACATGAATCCAATGACCGGGGTAATAATATGCTGTAACGCGCTTTGAGCCATTCTGGGAAAAGCGCTCTATAAAAATTGGCTTTTATTATTAATAAGTGAATAAATGAATAAGCCAATCTAAGACAACAGAAAACTAACCAACCAACCAGCCGCTCACTACCTCACTCAATTTAGAAATCAATCTGTCATTATCATTTAATTGATTCCAGCAAAAGTATTATGAATCAATTAAAAAATATATACAAATAATTTAATAAATTAATCAGCCTCAAAATTAATCAATCATTAAATCAGGCTTTCATCATAAATGCATCAGTCTACCGTATGAGTAAAAAAGCCCCCCCTCCCCCCAATTTCTGGACTGTTTTTCTAGTTGTAAATGAAGCTGTTGTGAGAGCTTTTTGTAACACGATTAACGCTGGTATACATGGCATGTGAGATGTATTGTTTCTGGCCTTATCACAATAGAGAATTTAACAGCTGCGATGTTGTACATCGATGTATATCATGCATTATGAAATATTTCACCCGTAGTTTCATTTGCATTGATTTGTAAACTATGTATTAATTCAATGAATGAATTAGCCTCGAAATCGATCAATCAATCATTACATCAGGCTTCCATCATTATAAATGCATCAGTCTACCGTATGAGTAAAAAAAAGCCCCCCCCCAAAAAAAAAAAAAAAAAAAAATTGAACCTCACAAACCCCTACTTTAAGGAAGAAACATGTCATTAAACATAATTATTTTATATGGCCTCAAATAATATGTTCTCCCAAATAATTTGATACCATAATAATGCATGATAATGTGGTGTGTGTTAATGCTTGGATGATCAGGAGGTTTTCTTTGCAGTGATGTACAAAATTGATTTGCGCCAAAGTAAGGCATGACTGCTATGAATGAATCCAGATGTCAATGATGTCATAATCCTGCAAGGATCACATTCAAATCCATTTGAAAACATTTTTTTCAATGATTTACATTATGATTTTTAATGAACACTTTTAGTATCAATTCCAAAATTAATTTAATTAAAAAGGGAATTTGGAACTATGTTTACTAACTCGTGTAGGATTATGACATTGGTATATGGTTTCATTCATTGCTGTCATGCCTACTTTGGCGCAAATCAAAATGTACACCACTCCAAAGAATACCTACTGATTATCCAAGTGTAAAGACATACCACATAAATATGGTATCAAATTATTTGGAAGAAGATTCACTTTTCAGTCATATTTAATGATTATGCGTTCATGACATATATTTTCCTTAAATTGGGGATTTGTCAGGTATCAAGCCTTTTTTTTTACTCACACGGTACCTGATCAGCTGCATTGACTGACTGATATGTTGGATATTGTTTATTCTAAATCTATAGAGAATGATGAGTCCATCCATGGTTTGTTCGATAAATTGAGTAGGCCTACGTGATGCACCAGCCAATCAATGAATCAATCAACCATCCTCCTTATAATCTACCACTAAAGAATTATTCAATAAAATCAACAAACATACCAATCAATCAATCAATCAATCAATCAATTAATCGACCTATTATCAGTCAACTATGACCAAACATCGGTCAATCAATATACCAAATCTACCAATAAACAACTATTCAATCAAATCAGCTAACATACCAATCAACCAATGACTCAGCCAAGCAATCAATTGCTTAATTAATCAATCCATCCATCAATCATTAAATCAACAAACCAATCAAGCAATCCATTAACTAACCAATGAATAATCCAATTTATCAATTATCCAATCTATTATCAAGTCAAACAACCAATTATTGTTACATCAATCAACATAATCAACATAGGCGAATCTAGACACAGACACCCTCACTCCTTTCAATTAAACAGTCTGAGCACAGACAAATAACGATTGATAATATTCCCCTGAAAACACAAGAGAAGTTCATCTGATATATAAATTCTGTTTGTGAGTTCATTCTGAATTGATTGCCAGATACATTATAAAGAGTGGCCAATCTTCATTCCATATTTTCATTCAATTGTGGCATTCGAAATCAATTAACACCCCAAGTAAGTTAAACAACCCAAAAGATGACCACCCCACAGTCCCCATCCCCCTAAAAAAGAGGAAAAAATACGACTGACGACAATAAACAAAGACGATTAAATCAAGTGTCAACTCAACTTTTGCATCAAGTTTATTTACATCATGACCATGTATTAATTTATTTGCACTCGTTAGAATAAACATATATTTAGCCTTTTTACAAAAATAACCAAACCATGAAAAGTATCAAGAAATTCACAAATATTGTCCAATATAATATATTTTACAAAGACTGTCAAGATCATAAAGCGGATGCCCACCCTGCTTCGCATTAAAAAAAAAGTTTTATTTGCACAAAATCAATCTAAAAGTAAACTTTGCCATTCTCACTTCTTTACTGCAAAATTTCAGTATGAAACGTGACTTATAGAGGCTTGTAATTACAGTAATTCTGCACAAATACTACCAATTGCATTGTGTCCTAATTGAACGAAACAATATAACTATGGTTCAGGATTGGAGAATGAAAGAACAGGAAACAAACAAGGAGATGGAAACCGAGATCAACAGAAAACAGCGGGGGCCCGTAACACAAAGCTTAGCAATGATCAGAGAATATTTTTTAATGATCGATTCCATTGACTACAATGTACAATCAATTGTGAAAAACAAGCATACGATTAATCAGTGACTTTTGTGTTAAGGGACCCGGGAGATTGGGAGGGAAAAAGTGGGAGAGCAGGGAAAGAGAGACAAGCAGAGGGAGAGAAAAGTAGAGAGAGAAAGAGAGAGTGAGAAAGACAAAGGAGGAGGAAGGGACTGGTGGGGTTTGGATGCACACACATTATCCATGGATAGAGATTTTAGAAAGTACAGCTTTGTAGGGTAAGGCCAGAGACCCATAAAAGATACTATTGTCACTTTTCCATTCAATTGTAACTTTCATTGAGTCCTTGATTTTGATTGGCTGATGAGCATTGTTGCCATGGTATTTACCATTGGATGGCAAAACAGTAGTAACTGTTATGCAATGGGGCCCAGAACTGAAAAAGAGATTAATCTTTGACCTCCTGAAATTAATCCTTGAGATTTTTTGGACAAAGTTCATGGGTGGTCGCTTCTGGGCCCTGTTGCATAAAAGTTACCATTATGGTAACTTTGCCATCCAATGGTATCTTGCATGGAATCCTTGATTTTGATTGGCTGTTGATCAGTATTATCCAGGTATCCATTGGATGGTAAAGTTACCATAATAGTAACTTTTATGCAACGTGGCCTGGGTCTGACTAAAAGGGTCATCTCCAAACTTGAAATTGCCGATTGTCCACCAAAGATCAAGCAGATTTCAATGATCGTTCCTGAAAAGCTCTAGATACACATGGAATTGACTTTTACCGGTTACACAAGGTATTAATGAAATCTTGGAAATTGTAAAACGGCATGTGAACCGATCACTAATAGCACAATGAAATAACTCAACACACCAAATGTGACACAACTAGATTCATTGTGGCCCAAGGAATCAGTGAACGAGCCCCCAGTAAATCAGTGATCCATGAAAATACAGATTTGAGTTTGGATGCTTTTTCATCATACTCTGCAAAGATGTGGTTTACAAGAAAATGCGTTGCACGATATTTTTGACTTCGGTACCCTATTGAATTCAGCTTTTGTAACTAGTTCTAGGGCTATTTACTACGGCAGGTCCAGGACTAGGCATCAGGTTCTGGATCTGTCACACTTTGTATCTGTATCCCCTGGGGGAGCCCTTGGGTGTGGCCACAGCTGTGCTGATGGGACGTCCAGTCCTTGCGCTGACAGAACCCGCTGCAGTAGCTCACCCGATGACAACCCGTGCACTCGCTTGTCGCTTCCCTGCCACAGTTGGCGCAGGCCTGTGGAAACAACAATAGATTATATTGAGCTTTATGACATAATATTTAACAAAGTGTCGAGAAGCAAGTTTTTTTTCTCACTTGTATATAGTTTTACATATTACTACATTTTAGGTGGAATACGTGCAGATATTTGTCAAGAATATACAATTGATAGCCAATTTTATTGGCAGGGGAAGTTACAAATATCCTCTGCCATCAGTGACCTGCATTTTGTTAAAGGACAAGTCCACTCCAACAAAAATTTATTTGAACAAATACAGAAAAATCCAAGAAGCATAACGCAGAAAATTTCATCAAAATCGGATGTAAAATTGGAAAGTTATAACATTTTAAAGTTTTGCTGAATTCCACAAAGAACAGTTATATGCACATCCTGGTCTGTATGCAAATGAGGGGACTGATGACGTCACTCACTCACTATTTCTTTTGTATTCTATTGCATGAAATGTGAAATATTTTAATTTTCTCCTCATTGGACGGTGAATTAAGTTTTCTTCCTCCATGAACATGGGAATTACAATTGTTTAACATTTCATGGTTCAGTAAGGCTGGTCCTTATTGTCAAATCTGTACAAATTGAAATATTGTATAATTCAAACAATGAAAAACAAAAGAAATAGTGAGTGAGGGACGTCATCGACTCTCTCATTTTGGTGTTGCTGAGTTGTGATATATAACTGTTTTGTGAAAATAAGCGAAAATTTAAAATGTCATAACTTTCTTATTTTACATCCGCTTTTGATGAAGTTTTCAATGTTATTCTTGTTGGAATTTTCTCTATTGATTCAAATCAACATTTTTCTGGGGTGGACTTGACCTTTAAACAGTTCTAATTCAAACTCTGGTCTACAGTTTTGTTTTAACTACTTAAACTCTGGTATAGAGATTTGCTTCAAAAGTGACACATACAGTACCTAAAACAGTAGAGACTCAATTTATCACATTTGGAACTCAAACCATTATGGACTGTCCAGGAAAAATAACCAAAATAGTTTCCATCATTGAAGCAGCATGAAACAACAAAGTAAACATAAGAAATGTAAAATTTAAAGAGTGTTGTATCATATTCAGCTTCCCATAAACTTAAAACAGACTTAGACCAAAGCTAAATTTAACCCAGGCTCCAAACTATGGGCTATTCCCAATAGCCAAATGGGTTACAAAAGGGTACTAACCTTTATGAGCTGAGATGATTTCGCCTCTGCCACCGCATCAATCTTCTCTGCCTGTGCATGGGCCAAGGCTTGCGCTACCGCATTGTCCTTCTCAGCCTTTGCTTCCATCAAAGCTCTTGATAATTGCAGCTGTGCTTCCATCCTAGAGTCTGCCAGTATCTGTTTGAAATTCAAATAACATTGAGTGACTTGTTATTTCCCCCCCAAGGAGTGGAGAATGTGCATACACTCTTGATAACTGCATGTGGGCTTCCATCTTAGAGTCTTCCAGCATATGCTCATTATAAAAAGAGAAAGTTGTTATTTATCCACAAGGAGTGGGAGAGGAGCATACATTTTTGATAATTGCAGCTGGGCTTCCATCTTAGAGTCTGCCAGTATCTGTTTGAAATTAAAATAACATTGAGTGACTTGTTATTTATCCACAGAGAGTGGAGAATGTGCATACATTCTTGATGACTGCATGTGGGCATCCATCTTAGAGTCTGCCAGTATCTGTTTGAAATTCAAATAACATTGAGTGACTTGTTATTTTCCCCTCAAGGAGTGGAGAATGTGCATACATTCTTGATGACTGCATGTGGGCATCCATCTTAGAGTCTGCCAGTATCTGTTTGAAATTAAAATAACATTGAGTGATTTTTAATTTTTCCCCCAAGGAGTGGAGAATGTGTATACACTCTTGATAACTGCATGTGGGCTTCCACCTTGGAGTCTGCCAGCATATGCTTTATTATAAAAAGAGTAAGTTGTTATTTATCCACAGTGAGTGGGAGATGAGCATACATTTTTGATAATTGCAGCTGGGCTTCCATCTTAGAGTCTGCCAGTATATGTTTGAAATTAAAATAACATGGAGTGACTTGTTATTTATCCACAGAGAGTGGAGAATGGGCATACACTCTTGATAACTGCATGTGGGCATCCATCTTAGAGTCTGCCAGTATCTGTTTGAAATTCAAATAACATTGAGTGACTTGTTATTTTCCCCTCAAGGAGTGGAGAATGTGCATACACTCTTGATAACTGCATGTGGGCTTCCATCTTAGAGTCTGCCAGTATCTGTTTGAAATTAAAATAACATTGAGTGACTTGTTATTTATCCACAGAGAGTGGAGAATGTGCATACATTCTTGATGACTGCATGTGGGCATCCATCTTAGAGTCTGCCAGTATCTGTTTGAAATTAAAATAACATTGAGTGATTTTTAATTTTTTCCCCAAGGAGTGGAGAATGTGCATACACTCTTGATAACTGCATGTGGGCTTCCACCTTGGAGTCTGCCAGCATATGCTTTATTATAAAAAGAGTAAGTTGTTATTTATCCACAGTGAGTGGGAGATGAGCATACATTTTTGATAATTGCAGCTGGGCTTCCATCTTAGAGTCTGCCAGTATATGTTTGAAATTAAAATAACATTGAGTGACTTGTTATTTATCCACAGAGAGTGGAGAATGTGCATACATTCTTGATGACTGCATGTGGGCATCCATCTTAGAGTCTGCCAGTATCTGTTTGAAATTAAAATAACATTGAGTGATTTTTAATTTTTCCCCCAAGGAGTGGAGAATGTGCATACACTCTTGATAACTGCATGTGGGCTTTCATCTTGGAGTCTGCCAGCATATGCTTTATTATAAAAAGAGTAAGTTGTTATTTATCCACAGTGAGTGGGAGATGAGCATAACATTTTTGATAATTGCAGCTGGGCTTCCATCTTGGAGTCTGTTCATATTTAAAAATAACATTGAGTGACTTGTCATTCATCCACGAAGAGTGGAAAATGTGTATTCATTGTACAAGGACAAGGCTGATAAAATTTATTGACTGGGATGAACACGATCTGATGAAAATCAAAGCAATCGAGTTCCTTTTCCTTCATCACCAGGGAGCGGAAAATTAGTATTCATTGTACATATACACAGACAAATGCTGATAAAACCAAATGAGTGGGACAGGGTACGAGTCATTGTCGGCCCTGAGTTTTACCTGTTTCTTCTCCGATTCATACTGTATCTTGGCTTGAGCAAGAGCAGCATCCTTACTGCTCTGGGATTGGTGCTTGGCTTGGTCGATCATCTGCTTCAGCTGCTGCGCTTGCTGGATCAACTGTGTTGCCATCTACATAGAAAATGAAGGTTGATATCAGGCAAAAAAGATTGATTTCATATATTTGGGTGTTACTTTTCACAACCTACTGCCTACAATCTGCAACATTGGATAAACTTCAACATTGCAGTGAATGGGGGTTTAGACGATCCTCCAGACCCATTGTGTAATTTTTTTCCCCTTGTTGATATTATGTGAACAGGATTACATACACTGTAAAGCAAGGGGATCATTTGATCCTATTAAAGGATGATTTTTATGTTTGATTGCATTGATCATAATGTTCAATTGAGTGTACAAGTTATCGCCAAACTGTGTGTCACCTTTTGGACAAAATGTGGAATTGCGTGATTAAATCAGGAATACTATGTTTGATCACTACAGGATGCCATTATAGATGTTAGGATTTTAGCATTCACTGTGATGTTCCAATTCTATGAATTTAATAAGCAATATCCCAATAATAAAGTACAGGTATTCGAAATATATCCCTTATCTTTATGCAATGTTGGGAAGTCATTCGGGGCTGTTATCTTCAAATCTTGCTTTCAATGAATAAAGACTCTCTCAAGAAATAACTTTTTTTTTGACTAAACGTTAACTTGAAATAAGCTTGTATTGTTCCTTAGTCAGGATCTGAATGATGGTTGCTGGGCGTTGGGGAGACCCGCGGTCACCGGTCCCATGTGGTATGTTTACGGGAGCCTGGCCCTCCTACTTTTCGTTCTTGTGACAGAGCGAGGGGTGGGAGGATTGGGCGGGCTTGGTGCATGCGCCGTGTGGGACGGGTGGCTGTGGGGTTCCGCCGAAGGACGGCTACCGGCGTTCAGACCTTGACTAGTTAGTTATTTAGTTACCCGGTTGATATACATACAAACCTCTGCTGTGCAATTTGTGTTATGCTAATACATCGCGCCTGATACCAATTTGTTTATTATTATTATTAGCTCATAAGCTTGTGATGAAAATTTTTACAATTTTACAATTTTTAGAACTTTTTAAACTCTAACATAATTGAATAAGTTTACAGGTGTTTTTGTAATGATTTTAATGCATGTATTTCACATTATAACAACTAAAAGGAAACAATGTTTGGATTTTTATACCAATATTTCACTCATTTTTATCAAAATTTCTGTATGTGGTGGAAGACATTTATATTATTTTACAAACTGTCATCCTTTATATTTTAAGTAAATGTTTTCAGGTTTGAGCAGGACGAATTCTTGGGACGAGCGATCACTCACCCCCCCACATACTTTTTTTGGTTAAAAATCCGTAAGCTTAATGAGTGCAAGGTGCGAGGGGTGACTGCTGGGTGGGTGGGTTCAGTTGTTTGACTTAGGGGGTGTTGCAAGAAAATATTTGCGATGGATTGCAAAATTTCGAATTCATTTTTGTCTCACCTGCATAGCAGAGTGAGACTATAGGCGCCGCTTTTCCGACGGCGACGGCGGCGGCGGCGGCGGCGGCGGCGGCGGCGGCGACGGCGGCGTCAACACCAAATCTTAACCTGAGGTTAAGTTTTTGAAATGACAGCATAACTTAGAAAGTATATGGACCTAGTTCATGAAACTTGGCCATAAGGTTAATCAAGTATTACTGAACATCCTGCCTGAGTTTCATGTCACATGACCAAGGTCAAAGGTCATTTAGGGTCAATGAACTTAGACCATGTTGGGGGAATCAACATCAAAATCTTAACCTAAGGTTAAGTTTTTGAAATGTCATCATAACTTAGAAAATATATGGACCTAGTTCATGAAACTTATACATAAGGTTAATCAAGTATCACTGAACATCCTGCATGAGTTTCACATCACATGACCAAGGTCAAAGGTCATTTAGGGTCAATGAACTTTGGCCGAATTGGGGGTATCTGTTGAATTACCATCATAACTTTGAAAGTTTATGGATCTGATTCATGAAACTTGGACATAATAGTAATCAAGTATTACTGAACATCCTGTGCAAGTTTCAGGTCACATGATCAAGGTCAAAGGTCATTTAGGGTCAATGAACTTTGGCCAAATTGGGGTATTTGTTGAATTACAGCCATAAATTTGAAAGTGTGTTGGTCTAGTTCATAAAACTTGGACATAATAGTAATCAAGTATCACTGAACATCCTGTGCGAGTTTCAGGTCACATGATCAAGGTCAAAGGTCATGTAAGGTCAAAGAACTTTGGCCACGTTGGTGGTTTTTGTTGAATTGCCATCATATCTCTATAAGTGTATTGGTCTAGTTCATAAAACGTGGAAATAAGAGTAACCAAGTATCACTGAACATCTTGTGCGAGTTATAGTAGTTTTCAAAATCAGCACTGCTGCTATATTGAATCGCGTGATGCAGGTGAGACGGCCAGAGGCATTCCACTTGTTAGAAATAATAGATCACTTTTAAATGAAGCAAATGAATTAATATTTGTTGATGCGAGAAGCAGACCCTCAATCAGTTGCAAATTTGCAATGAAATGCATGAATTTCAATTGATTTGGGACCTGAAATTGACTTTCGATCAATTGCAAGTTTCTTGCAACACCCCATTAGTGTCTTTATGGTTGTTGGATGAATGAGGAGCGTGGTATGAATGTGAGTGTGTTTTGTTTTGAAAGTGATTGTTTGTCGGCCCTATTAATGCATAGCTCCGGTGGAGTTAGCTGACCCTACAAAGTTCAGCCTGAGCGATGGAATAACCAATTCCATTGCTCAGGTTGAATGGTGTTGTGGTGGGATTGGCAATCCCTGGCTGGAGCTGTGCATTGAACTTGACTGCTTGCTCGTCCCCAGACACCCACCTGGTTAAAACTAATTTTTTATTGTTTGAATTAAGATGTTTATCAATAAGCATCCTTCCACCACCACCACCTTTCAGTGTTTGTATTTTTTTTAAACTTCATCTTTTCCTTTTAGTATACATAATATATTAAGTTGCATTATATTTTCGTCATCATTTCAAGTTTGATGTTTTTAAATCTGTACACTCTATGTATATATACCTGTAAATTGTACGCAATTCAGCCTTTTGGCTGCAAAGTGCAATAATTTTAATAAAACCTTTTCAATTTCAATTTCAGTATTAGTTAAGCTTTTATATAATTGAAAAACAAATACTTTACCACCTGGTGGGTGTTTCATAAAACTGTTCATAAGATACAAATGACTTAATGCAAACTGGTGACCCTTTCTTTGCTTTATAATAATCCTAATGTAACTGACCTAGCAGCAGTTAGAACATGTTCCGTTGGTAATGAAAGGCCTTTTGCAGATCCCTGTAAGAAAGCTGATATTATGGTGTTAGAAAATCACAGGAGAGTTCTTACCTCCTCCAGGTGCCACCAGTGCTGCATCTCCAAATCCGGTGCCTTGGGTGTATTAGGGGTCATCGGAGGTATGGAGGATAGAGGGGTCAAGGGTGTCAAGGTCGGGGCAAGGGTGGGGGTCATTGATGCCAAGGTCAGAGCAGTGTCGCCCATACCTAGACCGTTCTGACTTTCCAGTGACATGGATCGGCCATCTTCTGTTAAGGCTGCAACTGTAAAAGGAGGGGAGCGTTGAAAGATAATATGAATGAGGTGAGATAGAGAGAGAAACAGAGAAAAATATATAGGAAGAGAGAAAGAGAAAAAGGGATGCAGAAAAACGAATGCGGCCCAGGTGAGGTGAAATAGTCCTATGCATTGAATACTTTCGAACCAATACGTCCGTCCAGCTACAGACAGGGTAATAATACCATGTGTAAAGCACAGTAGAATATATGGAGTTGCACTCAATCCAGCATTACATCAGATATGAATTTGTAATATATTCATGAAGGGTATTTGGAATTCAAAATGGTATCCTCTTGTTATGAACAGAGACTTCATGCACAATTTTATAGCAAAAAATTTTGATGCAGAATTTAGAAATGGGTTTCATAATAGAATGTTGTTTTCAGCATGAAAAAGGGAGGGATTTGCAGGTGAAATCCCCTGGATACCTTGGTCATTTCTGATGGTGGAAATGTACAAATATACAATTGCTAGAAGCTTACCATCTTTTAGCTTGGGCATCTTCTTCTTGAAAGTAGGCGTAGAGGGCAGGCTTTCCCTCTCATCTTTTTTCCTCCGTTTGTAAGGAACAAACAGTCTGACTGGTCCAGACTGTAAAACAAAAAGGAAACCATCATATTACGAGGGCAACAAAATAATTTCAACATACATATGTAGCAGGCTTAGGCAATGCAAGCTATTTGGGATATTTTTTGGTAGGTGTCCCCCCCCCCCCAAAAAAAAATGGAATGAAATCAGATCAAACACAGCCCTAAGAAATAATTCCTGTTAGAAGTAAGATTAAAAGCACAAAGAGATTATGACATAATCTTAGATTAGAAGACCAGAAAACAAGTCGAGAGTATCAATACTTTTGTTTCCAAGTTCTTACAACTTAAAATTAATTTATTTCTTGTCATTCATGCACTCAATCAATAGGCTTACTTTAAAGCTCTCAGTATAAATTTAAATTGGAAACTCACGTTGAAGGCATTTGATGACAGCTCGACTATGCCTAAATCTTTCCCAAAAAACAGTTATGGAAGTTTCATATCTAATTTGTGATGTTATATGAGAACACCTCTCCTATCCATGTTCGTCGTACGTTGCAAAATATTATTTTGAACCCTGTGCAATTTACAACAGGCCTCATGCTAAAATACTTGGCACAGATGACTTCAGATCGTAAGGTAAATTGCCAATTTGTCTATTGCCAAGTCAACCACTTGTCACATGGTCTACTTTCATTTAGTCTAATGCCATTCCATCCATCAACATATCATCTAACAGCCTTTTAGTCCACTTACCATTTGGTCAAACAATCACTTTGTCTAATCACCAGTTCGTCTATGACCATTTTGTCTCATAACCAGTTGGTCTAATACCTATTTTGTTTTCATTCATTTTGTACAATTAACACCTAGTCCAATTAGACCAAATGGTATATGGACTATATGGCTATTGGACCATGTGGCTGTGAGACGAAATGGTGAGTGGATGAATTGGCAGTTAGACCATGTGGATAGTGAACAAAACGATAGAAGACCAAATGATAGTAGACGAGTTGGCAATTGGGCGAATTGGAATTAGAACAATTAAACGTAAACCCTAGATCTTAGAGCTTAAAGGAGAATGAAACCTTTGGAACAAGATAGCTTGTGTGAAAACATAAAAAATCAATGAAACAGATCAACGAAAGTTTGAGAAAAATCAGACAAATAATGAGAAAGTTATGAGCATTTGAATATTGCGATCACTGATGCAATGGAGATCCTCAAATTGGCAATGCAACAAAGATGTGTGATGTCACTTGTGAACAACTCTCCCCATTACTTTAGTATATTTCATTTAAACTGCCTCTTTTATCACATCCATCAGTAGATCATGTGTTCTTTCTATAGGAGGGCATGTAATACAGATTTTTTAAATCATGGATAAAGAGTTTGTATCATCATCAGAAAAGGCAAAAAGAGGCATTTGGGGGGTATTTTATAGTCCATCAAAGGGAAAGTTGTTCACATGTGACATCACACGTCCTTGTCGCATTGCCAATAGGAGGATCTCCATGGCATTAGTGATTGCAATATTCAAATGCTCATAACTTTCTCATTATTTGTCTGATTTTTCTCAAATTTTCTTTGTTCTTATTCTTTGATTTTTCTGTTTAGACACAAGCCTATCTGTTTCAAAGGTTTCATTCCCCTTTAAATAAAGTCGCTTCTTACCACTCCATCATCGTCACAACAGGATGCACAGGTGCAGGAGGCTGCGTGGGGCTGGATGATGCTTTCCTCGATAAGACACTGGAGCGTTCGACCTCCAAACCGGATGCTCCTCTTCCAGTCCTTGCTGTTACCCCTCCCACACAGTGACTCAAACTCCGATGGCGTGTACCACTGATCATTGTAGCGGACACATTTGCCTCTCCCACCTGTTGATTAAAAAAGTTAGCTAAAAGTTGGTTAAAAAGTCTTAAAAAAGGGAAACGAATGAATATAATACATCAAAGTCCTTCCTACAAAAGTTTTACTGCATTTCTCCATGAAGTTGATAACTAACTGTACCTGAGTAAAAAAAAAAATTTCCAGGACTTATTTTTGAGCTCAGCAGCTCAAATTTTGCTACTTTGTATATTACAATTTACAATTATACTATTTTATTTACCACTCGTAGGATGGAACACCCTATCAGCAAATGCTGTTTTTCATAGGGGTCCATAGATCCTATGGGAATTTCAGGGGCTCATTCCTATTTTTTTCTAAAGGCTCATTGGGGCTAGGCCCATGTATTCTTATCCCTGTAGACTACCCATGCCACTTTGCATCCGATAAAAACTGGTACAATAGTCGAGTAGAACCACAACATGACCATCAAGTTGGGTATAAATGCAATTTTTTTTATGAAAGTTGTAGTATAGCGTGTCTACTTCAAAAATCCGACGGGTGCCACTTGGGCACCCTTGGGCATTTTTTTAAATTGACGTCATAGGCCACACCCATTTTTTTACATACCTCATAAATATGACTTTCATATTTTACAAAATAAACATGTCATGTTTGGTATCAAATTAAAGCTAATGAAAAGTCAAATGCAAATATATGGATCACTGGGCATTTAGATCACATTTATGTCAGTTAAAGGTCATTTTAGGTCTGCTTCTGCTTTTGTTTTACCTTACCTTACCGCAAATACTGGAAGTATGCTGTATCAGCACTCAAGCTTAATGGTCTATCCACTCCTAGTACCATTGGCCGATAAATATCATGAATCGATTTTAAATCTAAGTTGGCACTGCTCATGATATTGTCGCCCTCAATACGCGTCTTGTAGCTACGCTACGATAACAAAGACGGCAAGATGGCGACAATTACAGACGGTGAGTAAAGGCTCCTGCTCTTAATTATTTTTCTCATTTTTTTCGATTTATTTGTTTGGGGTCAAAACCCTAAAGAAAATTAGTATTTTGGAGCAACGTTGTTGTCTCGAAAATACTCGGTTTGTGTAGAGCAATGGCATCCCGTCCCTGGCTCCGTGGAGATTAAGCACGTCAATGATATGACATTAATCTCCAGGAGCCTCCTGGCTGGCTCACCCCCCCCTCCCGCGTGTTACGGCACTGAATTTCTGAAAGGATACTGTGAATTGAATTTGAAGTTTACCCTTGTCTTTGACCAGATCTATTCAATGTTTTATATTCTTTTTTTGCATGCGATTAATTATCAATGATACAAAAGGGTGAATCTGAAGTGATATATCATTCAATTCATCACATCAGATCAGATTCTCAGACTCAGATCTCAGTGAGATTCACATGAAGTCATGATTCACCCTTTTTTAGAATCAAGTTTTGGTATTGCTCCTTCTTCTTCTGGAAACAGTACAATCCACCGTCTGGTGTATTGTCGTACTGGTGAAGTGCAGAGTGCAAGTGTATGTACATTATCCGATAAAAAATTGCTTACAGCGTGCAAGTAAAAAAATCCACCGTTATTAACGGAGCTGGGTCTTTTGTACCTCTTGTTTAAAGATGTGTAGAGAGGTACAATTAACTTTGCTTTGGGGGAGGGAGTTCCAAAGTCTTAATCTTATCGAATCTGGGAAGAAGCTCCTCTGGTAGACAAGTGTTCTGGCAAAGGGAACAAAGATCTTCTGAGAATGACCTCTATGCATGGATGAGGAAGGAGTGAGGAAGGTAATGTCAATGAGTGAGTTGGTACTAATACAGTAGATCATCACCACCTTGGCCTGTATTATAATAAATATATTATCAGTAGGCCCTAGAGGTGCACGGCCAATATGGGAGACTCTCTCCAATAGGGGAGACAATCTCCCAAATTGGAGACTTGCTTTGCAAAAGGACAAAAGAAACAACACCAACAAAAGCATGATTTTTTCCACCCAAAATTTTGTCTCACTGAGGTCAGAAGCCCATTTGTTTTGTGTGTGATTTACAGCAAAAATCCTTGTCAAAACAAAAGTTGACGGTGAATTTTTGAAGTAGATGGTGAAAAGGGGTAATTTTTCATGAGGAATCTGCTTATCACATTTTTATTTGCCGCCAAGGTAAATAATCCTTTTGCAGCTAATGTAAACAAAGGAAATTGGTCTCCAAAACTGGAGACTGTCTATGAATTTGGATACCCAAATTCTTTACAAGTCTCTGATATTGGAGACAGTCTCCAATATTGGCCGTGCGCCTCTAACTGTTACTGTTAGTGTTACTGACTTACTCAGTTACTGTATACCGGTATAAAACCCAGTTCAGTTGATTTATTCATTTTTAGGGCCTAATTCACACTATTTGCATCTACTAGAAAAACCTCATTGTATATCTTGTATTTATTTCCCAGACATTACACCTACCAGAACCTAATTTAGATTTGAACAGTTCTGCACCGTTGTTTCTGCATCTCACTGGCAGCACGTCCAAGTGAACGGTGTCGTCCCACGTATAGTGCCGCTTCTCCCCCGATGGCGACGACGGAGTGCAGGGGGTAGCCGGAGTCTTTAAACCGTCAACAAGAGCAGCTGCTGCATCAGCTTGCTGCACCACAGCAATTATTCTTGGTTTCAGAGGGGCACCATCTTGCACTTGAACAGGCAGTCCATTAGCAGTAAATATTCCTGTAGGCGTTGCTGCAAAAACATGTTCGGTAACAGCAGAAGTGCTAATTTGACCAGACGATACTGAAACGGAATCATTCGCGAAGGCAGAATCGTCGGCATTTGGACTCGGTAGACCTTCGGAGATGTCGGCAATTCCGACCGTCACTTCGGTAACTTCTGTATTTTCCATATCTTCACTACTGTCCCCCATTTAAGCCGCTATACTTGACTGTAAACTATAGAACATTAATAATCGGTCCGATCAAAATGAAAATCGCAAATAAAAAGTACAAATTTCGAGAATTAAAATTGTTAAACGGTATGGTCGGGAAATTTCGTAAAACACTCGCAATATGGCTCCCTCGCCCTTTCGTTTTTTCGGAGACTCATTACACATGCGCGATAAAGGTTACATTGGAAACGTCCATATGGATTTAGGGGTAAAATGACAATGTTTATCGCAAGAAGAGTTATTTTGCGAATTTTTGATCAGTTTTTGAAAATATAAATCGATATAAAGAAAAGAAGTACGGTATGCAAAATCGAAAAATATAAATTCGTAGAATCGTAATGAATCAAACATGCATTATTATATTGATCATTAAATCATATTCGCTGCACAAATAAAGAAGTACCCCCTTGCCAAAGTGTGCTAACCTTTGTCGTCTTTATATTTTATTTCAACTGGGATGAAATGGATTTTACCAAAGTCAGGATTTTCAACACTGCAAAAACAAGATGACAGACAATTTATTTGGTTATGCCGGAGATTTACCTGTAAGTTATTTTCTATGCGTGTTTGTGATATGGAATTGATTTTCTTTGGGTATAGATACTGCAAAATTAACAAATTTATCTCAAAACTTAGATATTCAATTAGGTGCTTTGGTCCTACATACGGCTTTTTGTGTAAGTTAAAGGATATTCTTGGCCATTGATTAATTAAGTCTTTTAAGATTTGGAGTGATTGGACGACTCCTTCCTTGCGCTCCTAACTTTAATAAGCAGGGGCCTAACGTTATTATGTTTGATGTATTACTCCTGACTGCAATGTAAGTGCCATAGTTTTGAAAAAGCGGGGATAATTAATGTTTGTAAATCGTGTTGTAGTAAGTCACCCCACCCCCCATATAGGTCTTCCACCGGGAGATGGCGCTGGACCCCTTTTAGACGCTGGAGGACGTTGGATCCCTTGGATCATCGTATTTGAAGCTGAACTCACACGGAATAGACAGGATCTAAGGACATCACTCCAGAAAACTACTGGTAGGTGATTTATTCCTTATATTCTTAGCTTCAGGTATCAACCTAGTGGTCAAGCTGGGGGCGCGACCGCTACAGTGGCGCTGCGAGCCTGACTGTGCCTGCTTTTGTGGGCATTTTAGGCCAAATTATTGAAATTAATTGGGGTATAATTGTCTCGCGGCGAGCTAACGGCCCCCTATTGCGCATCGGACGAGCAAATCCCTATGCCCCGCTGCGTGGGGGGAAATGGTCGCCGCTCGAGTACGAGAAATCAGTTTTAGATTGGGCTAATTACAGTTGATAAGGCTAAATTCAGAGCCTTGTCGTATTGCGTATATTCTATGAATATTGTCCCTTGTTTCATGTTTGCGATTGTCCTGAATTGAGAGGTTAAATCTTGATTTGGGACATATTTAGGCAATCGTCCCCTGTCTTTTTTGGTAAGGTTTTCGTCGCGGGGACTGATGGTAGTTCCGGTCCCGTGACGGAAATTTCCAGAAAAGGGGGGAGAACACACGTGTTGTTGTGTTGTGAGTTTGTTTTAGTTTTGTGCTTTAATATCCGTTTTTAGTTGTGGACTGTGTTTCACGTTGGTGTGATTGTGTGATTTGCTTGTGATTTTGGGTGTTTGGATGATTTTTGTGTCGTTTTGCGAGTGATTTGTGAGTGAACTATTTTTGTTGGGGTGAGAGGTGCGTAAGAGTGTGTGTGTTCCGGCTAGGTAAAAGCGCACGGCCCGATCCAAGATTTCACGGCGATCTATTGGCGGAGAGATATTATTGGTTCTCTCTGCCACCGACCGGTGCCATCTTGTTTTACATCGTCGGCTCAACGTTTGGGTCTAGTTTGAGATCCGAACTGACGTCAGGCCGGACCAATCCATCGCACGTATACGGGTAAACAACGGCGATTATTTGGGCGAGTAGGACGGGAAGCCAGACTGACCAACAAAGGTAGGGCATTATCCCAATCCTCTCTCGCCTGCCTATTTCGGATATTTTGAATTTTGTGTGGTGTTTTAGGGTGTTTTGTCCAAATTTTGGGGGAACGTTTTGTACTCGAAGCTGGGTAGAATTCACGGTAATTATCGAGATCTAACCAGTTAGACCGCCCGATCATTTCCGGGTTTGACGTTAGATCCAGTGCAACTGTGCACGACCATTGGTTGTGTATTGCATACCTAATAGGTTGGTTTTTGGTGCCAGTGTGTAGTGTTGTGTTGCGTGTGGACCCACCCACTCGTTGTAGCGGGGAGTCCGTTGCCAAATAAATAAAAGAAATAAAAAAAAATTTTGGAGAGAGTGTGGGGTGACTGTGTATGTGAATAAGTACATGTAATTTGTCTGTGGTGTGAGCGGGCACTAGTCACTAGCGTGATTGAGGACAGAACCAGCTTCGAGGATTAATAAAATAAATAGCCTAGGTAAATTAATAAAAGACAAGATAGGCTTAACGTTAGAGGTTAATATAAATATTTTTAGAGCTACAATTATTCTTTTTGGCAGTGCTTGTGCAAACTATTAGCAACAACCGGACTAAACTAATCTAATTAATAATAAAAGCTAGAATTTTATACCATAAATTGGGTTTGCATTTGGACCTAATTTTTTGGGATAGCTTTTTTGGATAACTTTAGCAGGTTTTTTGGTCGGGCTAATTACTGTGCCTAACCATTAACTGTTAAAGGTATATTTTTGGACTTATACCGGTTTTATAATTTTAGTTGCTAAAAATAAAAGAATTGTTATAAAATAAATTGGGTCTGCATTTGGACCTAATTTTTTGGGATAGCTTTTTTGGATAACTTTAGCAGGTTTTTGGTCGGGCTAATTATTGTGCCTAACCATTAACTGTGGAAAGGTATATTTTTGGACTTTTACCGGTTTTTATAATTCTAGTCGCTAAAAAATAAAAGAATTTATTGGGGCCACTTTGGGATAAATTTAAGTAGGTTCTTGGTCGGGCTTATTATTGTGCCTAACCATAAATTGATTGGGGTATACTTTTGGACTCTTTTTTTGTAATTTAGTTGCCAAAAGAAAATAAAAGAAAGAATTTAATAAGATAGATTGGGTTAGATTGAGACCTAGTTTTAGAATAGCTTTGGGATAATTTAAACGGGGGTTTGGTTGGGCTCAGTATTGGGCCTAACTGAACCTTGCTAGGATAACACCAATTAGGGTAAACACAACATGGACGGGGAAGAGAAAATCCCTATCAATGTGTGCTCCTTTGAGGAGTTCAGGTCGCTAGGGCTAAGTTCAGCCCTAGCTGGGATAATTCAGGGGATTCGAATGGATCAGGGGGAAATAACCCCTGAGCTATTTGAGAGCAGCCCAGCGCTATGCAGCAATAGGGAGCTAGCACGAAGAGTAGATTTTTGGGAGGGCACCCAAGGGGTAGAGGGCAGTATTTTTATTACCCCTAGGGGAAGCCTCACTGCGAGCACCCCGCATAGCGAGTCTGACCAAAATGGGGTGGCAGGTTCCGGGGGTGTTTACTCCTATGACCAACATCAGCCCCCTAGGTCAAGTCAAAGTAACCAGTCTAGTGGGTCCTGGGGCGCCAGCTCATCTCACTTCCGGGAGGAGCGGGGGCCCGAGCCCCCAAGCACCCGAGAGGCAAGTATGAGAGTTGGTGTAGAGCCGAGGGTCAGACCCAGGCACCTAATAGGCGAAGAGGCTAATGGGGCCTATGCGAATAGAGGCATGCAGGTAAGTGGTGATTCAAGCGAATGGTCCGGAGGTGATGACCTCCCCGCTAAGCATCCCTCCCAAGGGGGGAGGCAAGGGGCAGGTATAAAGACCAGGGTAGGAGACGGGAGGGGCTCCTCAGCCCCACCCCCTACCCCAGATTACAGCGCAAGGAATGTGCGGGCGGGTATGACACGCCCAGCCCAGTACAGTTCATCTTCGCCGCTTAGTAGCCCGGCTGCGTCACCTGCGAATTCTAGTGGTTCCTCAGGAAGGGGGACTGGTGGTGGATTACCATATTACACGCTGCCAAAGTCCCTCACTTTCAACGGCAAGGGTAACTGGAGGGCTTTCTTCAGAAAGTTCTCCGCCTTTGCTGATCACCATAATTGGACTGCAATGGAGCGCGTAAGCCAGCTATACTGGGGCCTGAAAGGGAAGGCTGAAGATTATTTGCTAATGGTCTTGGACCAAGAGCCAAATATGCCATATGCAGGTCTAGTGGCCCGGCTGCAGCACAGGTTCGGGGAGGAAGGGCTCTCTGAATCTGCTCAGCTGGAGTTTGTGGCAGCCAAGCAGGGACCCACTGAATCCCTGCCAGACTGGGCAGACCGGGTGCTCCAGCTAGCAGCGCGTGCTTTTCCAGGGGTCAATGGGTCCTACCCGAATAGACAGGCGGTCCTTCGCCTGTGCCAGGGCGCCCTCAACCGAGAGGCGGGGTGCCACGCGCTTACGCGGAATCCATCTACCGTGAATGAGGCGCTTAAGTATATTGAGTGGCACCAACACGTGCACCGCGCAATGTACGGGCGTCCCAAGGCAGTGTCTAAGGCTAATGAAGGGGAGGTCCGTAAGGTGGAACTACCCCAAGGGAACAATGCAGCCCTTGAGCAAAGGTTGGTGAACCTAGAACGCAAGACCGATGAACGCTTGGGCTACATCGAGCGGGATCTGCAGCGTCTGGGTGGTTTGGAACGGGACCTCAAGAAGGTCCTGGAGGCTATCCAGACTAGGCCCCAACCAGCGCGTGAACGCGGGAGGTCACCCGGTCGGGACCGGTGCTATGAGTGCGGCGGGATTGGCCACTACAGGAACAATTGTCCTTCGGTCCAGGAAAACAGGGCCAAGGTACAAGTTTCCTTTGTAGGGGACCAGGAGGAGGAAAACTCCAGCGGGTCGGAGGAGCTGGCCAGCCCCCGGCCCCCACCGCCAGAGGCCAAATAGAGGGTTCCAAGCTAGCAAGCAGCTCAGAGGGGCCATCTGTAGGCTCATCTGAAGGAATAACAGAGGGCATGTCAGAGCGCCTGATAGTCCCAGGGAATAATGTAACCGGAATAGCTACTTATGTAGAGGCTGCGGCGAGGGATCCAGTTCCCTCGAACACCCGAATATCAGACCTGGGTGAAGCCATTCTGGAATCAGTTCCAGATGCTCTCCCTGGGCTTGGGTGTGCAAGCGAGATTGAAGAGGTAGTGGTGTGTAGGTTGGAGTCGCGCTCTACTCTCAAGGTCTCAGTTGTTATAGGGGGGCAGCCAGTAAGCGCAGTTGTAGATACCGCAGCCGAGGTGTCCATCATCTCGGATAGGCTCCTGCAGTCACTGGACCCCCAGCCCCCTAAACTGAGAGAAGTGATCCTACATGCAGCGGGACGGGATATGAAGATGAGAGGGACAATTGTCGGTCCCCTTTCAATAGAGCTTGGGAACCAGACGTTCTCGGAGGAAGTATATGTAGCCCCTATAGCTGATCATATGCTCCTGGGATTAGATTTCCTCAGCAAGCGCAAGGCTGCGATTCACCTCCTAGATCCGCATATGCAGTTGGGAGGTCAGAGGATTCCACTTTGGTATAGTGATGACCCTGGGCGGCAGATTGCCCGGATTCATTTGCACAAGCGGGTAATTGTTCCTCCGAATGCAGTCAAGCGGATCACCGGCATTATAGACCAACGTTTAGGGGATTTCATGTTTAACCCTTAGGATGGCTTACTGCTCCTAGTTCCCGGTTCGGTTTACAGGGCTGGGAAAACAGAACCCATCTGATAGGCACCTTAAGGTAACCTGCTCTGAGGTGCTGGGGGAAACTGAAAAAAAAAAAAATTGAAGGGAAGGGAGATGGGATCGCTCCCTGTTGAAAAATGGGTTCACCTGGATCGCGGTTCCTCTACCGAATTACAGGCAAGCAGCCGTACTATTGGGGCTAATGGTTCAGCTTGTAGATGGAGCCAGTCCAGTACAAGTCGGTCAGGGTGAGGCCAGTGGGCGTTACCGATGGGCAGCTGCCCATCGACCCGTTACGGGTGGAACAGGAGAAGGATCCTACCCTGGGTTCACTAGCGAGGTGGGAGAGCTTGTCACCTCAGCCCGGCAGATAAGGTTTCTCACCCTCATGGAGCAAGCTAGGATTAACCATCTGGCACTCTATGGGGTGTAGTGAGGAAAAAGGGACTGGAGGAGATCTGTCCTCCATTTGTCACGAAGGGATTTCGATTCCCTTTGCATTCTTGGGTTAGCTTAGCGCGTTTAGGACCCTATATGTTTTTCTGTACGGGAGGGACCAGCCGAGTCGCCTCCTCTTTGTGTCTGTTGTGTTCGTTGTTTTCGTCTATCTTTTTTGTATATTTAGGCCATGTAGGAAATGCTTCATGGTCCGCTTTGGAGGGGAGTGTTTTAAATGGCCCTTTTCGCATAATGGCAGCGCTGACGCCCCCTTCCTGCACCTGGGGGACCTAGGTTGGGTACTGGTGCTCCAGTCTCTCAACCGAACGGGAATGCTATGTGTTGCACAGCCCGGGTAAGATGGTGCCTCGACAGGGGAGGGCCAGCGGCAGCCCACTGCTATGGGAAAGTGGAGCTTTCTGGGAAGGGGGGGACCTCCTGGGATATGGGTTTTTGTATGGGTTTTATATTTTTATATATATATACCATTGTTCTATATGTTTTGTATGGGTTTTTTAAAGAACCTCAAAACTCTAGGTTTTTAGGTGTTATTACGGGTTTTTACCGTTTTCATGTTACGGGTTTTTAAAGTTTAAAGTGTTGAACAAGTTTTTAGCACAGTTGTGCCAAGTGTTTTGGATAGTTTTGGAGTTTTTATTTATAAAAGAACGGAATATGTTTATGGCTGATTACGGGTAGCAAATTATAATTAATTTTGGGAATGCAGACTTGGGACAGAACAATGCTGCATAAGTACTTTTTGCCAAATTTTAAGGAGCATTGTGTACATAAAAGACCAAAGGGAATTTTTAAATGGGCTTGTATTTACTCATGCCCAGCCGGGAGATAAGGTCTCCTGGTTGGGGTACCTAGGGAGTGGAGAATTTTTTCCTCCCTCTGCCTGGTGTCTGGTTTGGATAGCGTCCATTTGGGTTGGAAACTCGAGGGACCGAGTTTTATAGAACGGGGGGGACTGTTGTAGTAAGTCACCCCACCCCCCATATAGGTCTTCCACCGGGAGATGGCGCTGGACCCCTTTTAGACGCTGGAGGACGTTGGATCCCTTGGATCATCGTATTTGAAGCTGAACTCACACGGAATAGACAGGATCTAAGGACATCACTCCAGAAAACTACTGGTAGGTGATTTATTCCTTATATTCTTAGCTTCAGGTATCAACCTAGTGGTCAAGCTGGGGGCGCGACCGCGACAATCGGATAAAAAATCAGCATGATTGATCAGATCACTCCTAAAACTAAGTCCTAGACCTAGTACCGTACCAATGAGGTCCAAACATTACATGTATGGACCTCATACTCATAGGCGACATCAGTAGTATTTTTGGTTAGAAATATCTGAGAACAGGATATTTCTATATTATATCACAAGTAGGGCCTACAAGCTATATTCCTTTCTCTTATTTGAATTATAATTTTATAGTGTAATAAAAAACTGTAAATGCATCGTTAGCAACAACAAAAAAATGAAAGAAATGAAGGGGAACTTACATTTTCACGGCATTTTCCTGATTTTCTGGGCAGTTGCTCTTCACTTCTGACTCGCGATCGAAGCTGATATGAAGATCACGTGATTCGCGTTCTCGTCAGCTGATCGGTTGGTTATTCTTTTCGTCAGACGTTGATAATGCTAGCATTAATCGCTAATTTAGGTGAAAGAGATTGAAGTTAAACAGCGCCAGGTCGGAATCATAATTATTTTGGAAGAGTGTATTTATACACTCGATCTCATACCTGACGTAGACGGCGCTATTCAACAAATGCACAATCTTCAATATAAAAAATAAAACAGAAAGAACGCCTTGAACACAGGCCAAAATGCCTAACGATTTCTCCGCGGCATTAACAACTATCGTAAAGGGCGCTCCATTTATTAATAAAGATGGACGTATAGCTGTCTATGGCGACAAAATTTGCCGCAAATATTTACGAAGAATTGTGAGAAATGGTCTGAAAATGCAACAAAATAACCGGTGAGTACCGATTAAACATTATCAATTTATTTAATAGAACATATTTGAAGACTACAGTTTAACAATTTCTAGATAATATTGCTTAGTTCTAAGCTAGGGCGGCCCAAATGCGTGTGAGTGGAGTCCCAGTTTATTAACACGGGTAAGTATTGGGGTGTCGCCTAGAGTGGATCAGATCGATAATCGGATCGGCAGTTAAGCTTCTAAAATCGAAATCGAATCAGCGATGTTTAAAAATAAAGGAATACATCAAAATTTTCGCAGTCGCGCGCATCTTCCTGACAAAGTCACCAAAACTAATGCATTGGAATGGAAGTTGCCAACATGTGCGATCGTTTGGAACATGTTTTAATTAAGCCTAGGGACGTTTTGAGGTGTTACAAATATAGCTTCTTGTCGAGGCCCTGGCGGCTGCTTCCCGAGCGAAGCGAGGGCTTTCCTAATTCGCGAAGCGAATTAGGCCTGGCGCGAGCCAGGGCCTCTTGACATCTGAACTGAATTATATATTCATGAGGAACGTCTTCCTAATGAATATACATGAGACATGATATTACCGGTCACCGAGTAAACCAATGAAATGTCAGAGCTGTTTCGTCTATCTTGGGTTCGGAATACTAT
Organism: Lytechinus pictus; assembly: GCF_037042905.1. Classification (NCBI taxonomy): domain Eukaryota; kingdom Metazoa; phylum Echinodermata; class Echinoidea; order Temnopleuroida; family Toxopneustidae; genus Lytechinus; species Lytechinus pictus. The sequence continues at coordinate 11,868,132 of NC_087263.1, read as the reverse complement.
GTAGTAGTCCACTATTCTGCAGGGGATTCATTTAATTGCGGGACACTAAAGGGGATATAATCATATAACCAGCAAAATGCTACAAGTAGTGGTACTACTACTACTACTATACTACTACTGGCCGTAACAGACCCATCACCGCCCCGAAACTTCCCGGGAGATACTGCTCAGCCGCTGGTCAGACTCGAGTCAACTCCCAGCAACTCCACCCCAGCTTCCCTCACTGCACTGCACAGCGGAGATCGATAATCGACGCCCCGGATCGACCGGTGGAATCGCATGAAATATTACATTTTTTCCATATCCTGTGGGTAGATTTACAAAGACATCTCGTCCTTTCAGTGCAGAGTTAATTTCATCGACTTGCAAATCCTTAAATCGGTCAATATTCAGTGTTTTAGAGGCATATTCAGTGCTCTTTGATATTTCGTCGTCACTCTTCGCCAAGAATCCAAGGGTCGCCATTCAAGATGAGCTCATGAATATTTAATATGACGTCATAGCAGCTCGCGCTCTCATTGGATGATTTTCACCGACCAGTTTTTGGTCGGTGAATTGGTAAAAACAATAAAAAACAAAAGAAAGTCGGTGAAATTCGGTACAGATGTCAAGAGGCCCTGTCTCGCGGCGCTCTGTTTCGCTCTCTCCCGTGCTTTGCCATGTTCGCTCGGAAAGCAGCCGACAGGGCCTCGACAAGAGGCTATTACAAATACTGCTTTAACATGTTTAAAATAGACCAAGTGATTTTTATTAGAAAGATAGATAACTGAATGATGCATCTTCCGAGCAAAGTCGCAAAGGAAAATGAAATGAAAATAATTCTCATAGTCATAGATCACAGGTTAATGAACGATCGGCAGAACATCTATTTTTATAGGTGCTAGCGATTTAGAATTATTTATTGGAATGATCTCTTGATCTTGTACTACGCATCATCTTAAAGTCGCAAGTGCAATTAAAACGTAGTAGAAGTCGCAAGCACGCACGATGATTCGGAACATGTTATTAAAATGTTTTGAGGAGCTAGCGTTTTCAAATCAATTTATTACTATCTTGAGAAATGAACTTTTGATATCCAAGAAGAAATAAAAAAAGGAATCTCCCGACGAAGTTGCAAAGACAAATAAATTGAGGTTGAAGAGAAGATGTTTATCATTATAAAGGAGGTAAGAGAGTAAAGAATGATTTCCGTCAGTAATACAAACTTTAAAAGTTCACGGCGGCGTCCGCTATCACCACGAGCTTGAAGAGAAGATGTCTATCATCATAAACGATGTAAGAGAGTAGCGCAGTGATCTCCGTCAGTAATGCGACCTTTAAAAGTTCATGGCAGCGTCCGCTATCACCACGAAATTGAAGAGAAGATATCTATCCTCGTAAACATGGTCAGAGATAATACCACGTCTTTCTCCCTGATTAATGCGACCTCTAAATAGCTAGCACCTCAAAAAAATATTGTGATCACGCAATGTAACTAGATCTACGCTGAATTTTTATATCCGATTTTTTTCCTTCAAGGGGCATGATCGAAGATCGGAAGGTGATCGCCGATTGTGGTAAAATTTGATAAAATCGGGAGCCGATTTTAAAATCGGTTACAGCCTTAGGATGGGTAAAAAATGGGGGTGCGTGCAACAAAAACAACATCACCACCAGGCATCATCATGAGCCCAAAAAAAATAATTTTAAGAACCAAAGTTATTTAAGAGCCAAGTTGTAAGATGAATAGCTGTAATGGAAACTGACAGTGTCAAAAAATCAAGCATTTGTCCCAAAGAAAAAGAAAAATAAGCCTAACATTGCCAACCTTATTTCACCACACAGGGAGTAGTAACAGAGAACAAGGTTATAATTACATCATAACCTTGTTCATAGAATGAGTGCATCATGAACATCCTCCTCTTTATCATAACCAGTATTGACATCGTCACCATTATTTCCATCATTATCACCACTATTGTCTCCCTCATCATCATCAAAGTGATTACCATAAACATCCCTCCTGTTGTTCATCAGCAGCATCATGTTAAAAAAAGTGTTTGTGCTGGAACATTGGAAAACAACTAGGGTCGGTCAGTCATTTATTTATTTGATTTATTCATTCATTCATTCATTTATTTATTTGTTTGTTTGTTTATTTATTTTCATTGTTTTTATTTTATTCATTTATTTATTTATTCATTTTATTTTTTTTTATTCACGTGTATGCTTGATATAAAAGTTCCTACTTCTATTTAGGATCTGTTTGGCATGAATGTTCTTTGAACAATATGGACAATGATCTCCTCCATAACTAGCAAAGTAGGGTTTGTTGACACACTTAGCATCCACTATAAAGTGGGAGGTTCTATTCAGGCCATTAATGTTGTGCAAACAAGATTTTTTTTATTTGTTTGTTTTATTCCTCGTCACCGTTTGTCTTATTAATGTTTTGTTAAACAGCCACTTGATGAGGGACCAGATGAGGAGGATTTAGGAGAGTTCTATGACAATGTCAATGATGACACCTTCGGAACTGGAGCTGATGGTTAGTGTATTATGATTATTATTATATATTCAATTAAAATATGTACTGTAATGATGTAGAGTCCAGAGTCAATTATCTTGCTGCCTCGGAACCGACAACCATCCATATATATAGAGCTCTCTAGAATCAATGGTTACACTATGGATACAATTATTTTTATTATTATTTCTTTTTTTAGGTTAGCGACCCAATTGTTAAACAAATAAATCACTGTTGGTAAAGGGGATTGGGATTAAGGCGAGTTTGAATAAACCAATCCTAAGCCAAATTCTTATGGGCTGTTGCAAGAGAATATTTTCAGTCAATTGCAACTTTCCCTCGGGAATGTACAATTGATTGATCAATTTTAGCTAATGCAAATCAATTTTAACATCTTGTTTCAAAAGGTAGACCAGCAATTGAGTTTAATTGCAAGACTGACAATTTATTTTGGGACCTGAAATTAGCTTGCAGGTTTCTTTCAATGCTCCATAAATGTAAAATATCTATTTCTTCTGGGTTGTGGATGATTCTAGATAGTTTATTACACATGTATGCCATTTTGTATGTAACATCAGAAAGTAACTACATTTACATGTATTTGCGGGGAATCTCTTAGTATGTATAGGGGTATTACAGATTTGTAGTGGTGAATATGCATTTTTTTTTTTAACGGAATTCATTGTCATTCAATTTTAATTTTGTAGCGGGAGATTGGGCCGATGCTCATGAGCGTATGGTAGATGAGTTCCAGTTTGGTGGAGATCAACCAGCCGGAGCCCATGGAGGACAGCATGGTAATATGGTACCTTTCTTTGAGGTAAGAACAAAATGGTTTGCAGTGTGCAAGTCATACATCATATTTTGACCTGGGGCCTGTGGGGGTCAGGATGATGATATCATACCCTTCTTTGAGCTAAGAAGAGAATGGTTATGGTTTGCAAGTAAAGATCGTCCTTTGTGTCGAGATCAAACAGTGCACTCCTGATTATGACCTGGGCCCAGTCTTACAAAAAGTTACGATTGATCCGATCAACCTTGTCCTAATTCTTCCCACAGGAAATTTGCACAATGTCTGTGTACACAGAGAGAGGCACACCCAATTGTCAAGACAAAGATAAATGTTTGGGTTTACATCATATCTAGAAAACATTAGATATTGGCGTTACTGCCTTTCTATAGTTGTGGTTGATCATATAAATCGCAAGTCTTTGTAAGACGGAGGCCTGGGGACCATGATGTCGGTGCCTGGGGAGATAGCATGATGACAAGTTGGTTTGCAATAAGCAGGCAAAAAATTATCCTTTGTGTTTGAGATTAAAACGGTATGCCTTAATACTGGTCCCAGCTTGGACACGTGGGAGAGAGCATGATAAGATGGTGCCTTCCTTTGAGGTAATAACAAAATTATTTGCGAGATATGGGCATAAAAATTATCCAGTGTGGAGTGCATTGAAAAGATTGAGAGGAGGATGGCAGATGGATGTGCAGGGTATCATGTGAAAGAAAGAAAAACCAAGACCTCCTCCAGTCCATGGGCCTGGTAAGGACAGGACAGGTGAGACAGTATGGTCATGTGGTTAGGAGAGAAGAGACCCACTGGCTCCTGGGAATGCTAAGTTTCAGTTGTTCGGAGGAATCAAGACATAGGGGGGGACTATCAAAGAAGATAGAAAAGTGTCAAACATCACCTACAGCATTGGCCCACATGACAGGACATGTTAAAGAGAGCCATCAAGGAAATAAACCGTCCAACCCCACAAAACGCTGATGAGTTGCAGTCCCAAAATCCTTTTTCTTGAGACCATTATTGGGTGAATTTTAATTCTTATGGAATATCCAGTCAGGGACCCTGTCAAAGTTTGCAGTTTGCTGGCAAAAATATATTTGTGTTTATGTGTTTAGACTATGGTAACCTAAAATTGTAGTTATGATTACTACATGTGTGATGAAATCTTGATTTTGCTTTACTAATGAGCTAGTTACCATGGTAGTTATAATACAAAAGTTACCTTAGATGTTTATTATTAAATGGGCCTGTGGCAGAGCTTGCTATTTAATTGCTTTGCTTGTATGCCCACCTTAACTGCCTAATACTTACAATATTTCTAAGCTGATAAAAAAGGGGCTAACTGCAAGAGCTGCCTTTGTGTATTTTTCTAGTTTTTCTGTAAATTGTTTGCGATAGACTGTGTGCAATGTAAGAACCCAAGACTTGAAATGAGAATCTTGATTGATTGTGTTTGTTGACAGGAGGATGACCTTGAGAAGAGTATCACCAATCTAGTTCTTGAAGAGGAAGAATCTCACTACGATCCAGCCAGCAGGACCTCTTCCCAGTCCAAGCCCATCTCCATCAAGGTAATTTCCTTCACAAGATATTGCTAAGATTATTTCAAAGTTTTAAACTCTAATGGTTGGCTTGCAATTTAGCCACGTGTAGACACATTAAAAAGTGAACACTCTTTATGTGAATAGTAGATTAAAATTAAAAGATTGCTTTGGTGTATGCTGTGTCCACCTGTCGAGAGCCCCCACTCATTGTTATGAGTCGTGTGGACACGATAATCAACAAATTGAAAGTCATCGCGACATATTCCTTCTCCTAGTACTAACTGGGGTCCTTGCAACACTTAAAGATCTGTGATTTGTAAGGGATTGAGACTTGTTCCAGAGACAAATCTTACTCAGATTATGTGCCAACGATCATATAGCTTCTATAACTATGGTGGCAATATTTTCAAAGGAGATTAAAGGAAAATAAATGCATCTTCATTGGGTTTATGCAATGAGCCAGGTGCATTCAATGCATACATTATCTTGTACTCTCCTTGGTTCTTTTAGGGTGGTCAGGAATCCAGCATCAGTCAACTGTTCGGGCCAAAGTCCCCGCCTTCGCTCTTCGACCCTACCGACTTCATGTCCCCGACCCGTAACATCTGGGGCTCCCCGGAGGTGCACCAGACGGTGGAGATGCCAACGAAGCCAGGGGTAGCTGCCACAGAGGAACGGCTGAAGGCTATGCTTCATATCGGCCAGGCCCCTCCCGGAAGGCCCGCCGACGATGGATGGGAGGTAAGAAACAAACCTCAAACTATCAGAGATATGTATGAAAAGCTTGGTTTCAAATGTGCATTATGTGCTGCATCAACTTTGGATGATAAAAGATGCATTTTAAGTTCTCATTGATGTCAGAACTGTAAACTATGGACTGGTGATGGGAGAACATTTAATAGGAACTAGTTTCCTTTTTGCTATCCCTGCCCTTCGGTCGATGGGTCTTTCAATTTTCTTGTATAAATTTTTTTTCCTGTATTCCTTCTGCCAGAAATAATATTTATGAATAAATGTGATAAATAAATAAACTGAACGATTACTTCACAGTACTGCACTTCCCTTATTATAAATCTAGCTAATTAGGTGATGCGCCACCCAGGGCAGCAGGGTCATGATATCTTGATGGGCAGGGGGGGGGGGGGCAATACACCCTAAAGGTGATATAATATTTTTTTCCAGCTGAATTTAGAGTCATTATACAATGTAGTATGGCCCAGACCTTTCTTTTATATATTCTTCTCCCTTGTTCTTTCTTTACACCCTCATTTTCCCCTTTGTATTCTGCTTATCTCTCACCACTTGCAAAAAAACAAAGGGCCCCTGCCCCCCCTTAGGGTGCCTCTCTTATGTACCAAATAAAACTGGAAACGTAGGCAACTTTTAAGTTCTACAGATGAATTTGCCTAAGATTATTAATAACTTTTCAACTTTTCACCCTATGTGAAATTTGACTTAGAAGTCGTCAATGACACGTGTTTTGCATATTGATTTTACAAATTGCTTAGCCCAAGGGGGTGTTTTACAAAGATTTAGGTGTGACTTAGAGTCGCACTTAAATTCCCAGTTGCGTACGGTATAGAATACATCACCTCATTGGTCAGAAGATGGGCATGGGACGTGCACTTCCGCATGTCCATCAATCAGATTACGCGTTACATATCATATGCGCGTCGGCATTTAAAGGGGAATCCAACCCAAATAAAAACTTGTTTTTGTAAGGAAAAGAAAAATCAGACAAGTTGAAAGGTGAAAGTTTGAACAATATTGGACAAACAACAAGAAAGTTATGAATTTTTAAAAGTTGTAAATATTGGTAATCACTATACCCATGGAGACTTCAAATTGGCCGCATATGGGATGTCATATTGATGTATTAAAGGCAAGGACTACTCTTCCATGTACTCCAATACATATTATGGCTAAAATGTCATTTTTCCCAAAAGTTTAATTTCAAATTATATTTTTCTTTCATGAGGACATAAAACAATATACTACCTGGGTTATATTTAGATTACTGCCCCAGGGAATGGGTACGTAGGAGAAAACCACAAATCCCTGATAATAAAGTATATGGCCTATGGGAAAGTTGTCCTTGCCCCTTGTCATAATTTACTTACCCAGTTGCCAATTTGAAATCTACATAGTATTAGTGATCTCAATTTTAAAGCAGCTATAACTTTCTTACTGCTTGTCCGATTTCTTTCAAACTTTCACCATTCTGTTTAATTTATTTTTCTCCTTCCCAACACAACATTTTATGGCCAAGGCTGGATTCCCCTTTATCAAGTGCGATGCAAAGTCATACTTTAATCTTTGTGAAACACCCCCCCTGGTCAATTACTTGCCTTGTAGTAGATTGACTTATGTATGTCTCCATTCTCTCTGAAAAACTACAGGACCCTGCTATCGTCCGTGCAGTCAGCGACTCCCAGCCTGTGAAAAAGAAAGTCATGTCCCTCGCCGAGCTTGAACAGGAGCTCATGACGGGGCGCAAACCGACCCCAAGCAAAGCTCTTCCCGCCCGCTCCGTCTCGCCGGAGATCGGTTCTCCACCCATTGCCATTCCGCTGCCAATCGGCACACCACCCAGGGGATCCATGATGCACCATGCACGATCGTCCCACCCCCCTATGGAGCAACAGAAACATTCTCCATTTCCTCAACACATTCAGGCCCCTCTGCAAGCAACTCCCTCACCAATACAACAAAAGGTACATGTACATCCTTTGGTTTTGATTAATTAGTATTAATTCGATATGAACAGTTTATTTCAATAGGTCATTAGCTGTAATAGTAGACTGGAATATTACATTTTGACATGAATCGTGGTACACTTTTAAATAAAGAATACTTTTATATTATATTTTCTTTTATCAGTAGGCCGTCTCGTGATCTTTGGTGCCAAATCACGAACAGAATGGAACCTACATGTGTTCATCTAACTGAATATACTGGAATAATTTTCATTTGATATATTGCGTATCTGGCAAGTACTCCTATAAAATAGTGGTATTCTTATTTTGGGGAAAATAAAAATTGTTATCCACGGGTTCCTATTTCCGAAAATGTTTTCTCTTGTAGTGACTAGGAAATGTAAGAATGTCCCCATTTCTGGATTTTTGTTTACTTGTTCCTATTTTTTCGCTGTCAGAGTTGGCAGGTATGATAATGAAATGTCCATAAATTATATTTGTTTGTTTCATGCACACATAGACTCCTGGTGTGGGGCAGTCTCCCGTCGTTCCCATCCACCCGCAGCACCTTCAGCAGCTCACCCGCCAGATCCACCAGTACATCGGAGGGAGGGTATCCCCTACTCAGATCAGCCAACTCATCATACGCCTGCATGCAACCGGTGGGCGCATCTCCCCAAACAGCATCCGCACGGCCGTCTTCACCTCCATCCCTCCCCCCTCCGTCGACGTCCCGCGGCCGAAGGCCACCAACGTCGCAGGGTCGCCAGGCTTCCCGGGAACCCAGAGATTGCCATTCAATGCGGGGTCCCCGCAGATGCCGTATTCCTCGTCTCCGCGGGGGATGATGATGGGGTCAAGTCCTGGAGCTAACACCCCTCCCATGCACATGGGTGGCGGTAGAGGGGGGCGGTTCCCAAGAGCGATGCATGGCCTTACACCCATGAACCCAAGGTGAACTTTATGGCCGGTATTCTGAAGTCAGGTTTAACTTAGACTATGGTCTAAAAAATTATGAGAAGCCAAATGTTTAAAAATATTGTTTACAGTAAATGCTTTTCATGTTTACTGTGCTCTTTACTAATTCTTTATTGGTGAAGACACTTGTCAAACCTATCCTTCCCAGGCAGGTAGTAACCTATTAGGAGTCAAATGAGCTGATACACTGAACCTCTACTGTTAGAGATTTATGTAACAACTTGCTTTCCATAGTTAAACCACAACTTAAAACCAGAGTTTAAATTAAACCCAACTTCTGAATACGGGTCCATATCATTGTTTCTCAATACATTTTTCAAGTCAATGGACGAATACCGGTAGGCGGAAAATGGAGTTAATTTTGGGGTGTGTCAAGAAAGTTATTTACAATGGACTGAATATCAATCTTAAATTGAAACATTATACCGTGAATATGTCGTCAAAGACAGGTATATATGATATATATATATATATATATATATATATATATATACGTTGTTTCTCAATACATTTTTCAAGTCAATGGACGAATACCGGTAGGTGGAATGGAGTAAATTTTGGGGTGTGTTAAGAAAGTTATTTACAATGGACTGTGAATATCAATCTTAAATTGAAACATATATGTCGTCAAAGACAGGCATATATGATATATATATACGTTGTTTCTCAATACATTTTTCAAGTCAATGGACGAATACCGGTAGGCGGAATGGAGTTAATTTTGGGGTGTGTTAAAAAAGTTATTTACAATGGACTGTGAATATCAATCTTAAATTGAAAAATTATATATGTCGTCAAAGACAGGTATATATGATGAACATGTAAAAATTATTTGTACTTAAAAAGGCAGTAGCTTTAGAATGTTTCACAGATAAATCTCATTGAATAAACTATATTAATTTTGGTGCTGTTTCATGCTAAAAGTATCATTGTTTTATCTATCTGCTTCATATCATTTGTAGGATTCCGCCTGTACACTCTAGACCCGACCAAGGCGGCATGAACAGACGCTACCCATACAGTCCACAACAGAGAGGTCCTCATCAGAACATAGGGTAAGCAAGACAAAAATCTCTAGACCGCAGGGAAATTAAATAGAAATGTACTTCCATAAACATCAACCTTCCCTCCCTGAGCTAAATGAGGGTAGTTGCAGTAAACGCTGATTTCAGAAGAAAAGCTTTAAAAGCAAGGTTAACTGTCGCTATTTCATCCTAGATCTAGATCTGGTACAGTTAAAAATACTGAACTTTGTGAAATCATGAAATATAAGCTAATAAAGAATAACCCTGAAGATCGCCAACACAGATGAGCACGTGTGGAACAGTGTATTATTATTGTTTGGAAAAAAGCCCGACATTTTGCTCGAATCCCATGCTTAATTTGTTTAATTTCTCAGTAATTACACAATATGTTCCATAATTCCGTGGCATAGCTTTTTATATATACACTTGGGTGGTCGTTTTATTGGATTCTGTACAAACTCATTTTGAAATTGTTACCACGACTGGCATTTATCTTTTAAGATGCCAGTTGTAACATTCTCAAAATGTTTTCGGATGTTAGTTTGTATGAAAACCCTGCGCCGAATGATGCTAGTATAAAATGTGTAAATGGATAGAAAATGAAAAAAACAAGCTTGGTGTTTCAGTCAGGTGTTGGGTCTTTTTCCAAGCAATAGAAATACCTCACCCCACATGTGTTTATTTGTGTTGGCCGATCTTCTGTGTGATCATATTTGAATGTAGATTTCATGATTTCACATACTTTGGTTTAATATGAACTACATGTACATTAGCTACCTGTTTCTGAGAGAATACATTATCGAATACTTGTGCAAACCTATAAATCTATGTCAACCACACTTCCTTCTTACATTTCTTCGTTCTGCAGCTGCTCCTTCCTATGTCATTCCAAAATCCAGAAAACAGGCCGGCTTCAACTCCTTTGAATCTCTTGCCCCCCGTCTTTGGAACAAACTCCCTCCATCTCTTCGAAACCTTCTCTTGACCTCTTCAAAAAACATCTCAAAACACACTGATATAACCATAAACCTTAACTTGTCTTATGCGTATTATTTATTGTTATTAATATGAATGTACCAGATCTAGATGTATGATTATGTGGTGACAATTACCCTAGCTTTTAAAGTCTGTATTATGAAATATTTGTTTGCTGCAACTGCAACTTCTCAGTTTAGCTTTGTTTTTTAAAGACTTTTTCAGAGCAGGTATACATGGATGTATGAAATTCTCTTGTTGACAAAAAGTTCCCTTTTACATTTTCCTGTAGGAAATATGGTGACGGACCACGTGCCCAGCGGCAGATCCGTTTCCAGCGCGGCGGGGGCGGGGATAACCAGTACCATCGTCGTGGAAACCGAGGGGATTATGATGAGTATTCCTGTTTGATGTCGCAGAAGGAGAAAGAATGGGTGATCAAGATTCAGATGCTTCAACTGACATCAAACAACCCTGCTGTGGATGACTTCTACTACCAGGTGGGTTATTATTATAAAAAAAATAAAATTGTGAGTTATACATTTTCAATATGATTATTAACTCTTTGCTCACCACGGACAGAATCACTTCTTTCTTAGATTTCTTAGATGCTAAATCCGATTCCCAATCAATTGGATTCCCATTTAAGTTGAAAAGCAATCTTTGTAACTTGAAATTCTCGTTCACAATTATTTCATATTCTTCTCAGACGGTCTGTCAAATCTTTTGTAAAATACATCTTCTCATAGCTTTTCAAATCTTATCTCACATTACCACTATTACCTTGAGTATACTGTAATACTTTGAATTTATATTGTAATATCGTTATTGTAATATCTTGATTCTTTTGTTTAATAAATTGCATATTTGTTCTTTTCATTGATTTGTTTAAATTGTAAAACATCTGTCTATTCAGCAATAAGCTGCGATCACATGTTTTTAATAACTCTTGAATCATATGAATGGAAAATTCTGTTGCTTACACAATTCGATTAGGGTTGTGAACAATTTTTAAACAATTGTTACCTACCACCCCAGAACCAGCAATAAGTCGCCAGGTAAGGTTCTCTGTAAATAGCTAAAATAGTAAATTGGTCTTCAATAACCAAAACTTATAAAAATAGCTTATCTGAAAGAGCAATTCTTCTTCTTCATACCGTGAAAATTTGAAGTCATGAAGTTGAATAAAAGAAAAGATACAAGAGTTTCTTGGACACTACTTTTGCGGACTGCTTGGAAGTTTCACTGAGATTACACAGTATGTACATCTCATGCTTGGGTGAACCCCAGACTTCAAACCCTGTTTTCTCCAATAAGCTCTTGCTTAATTTCCTCTGCATTCAAACAAGTACTTGAAATGGTTATTGTTGGTCAATTGTAACATATTATATATCATTTTAAAGGAAGTGAATTTTCAAGCTCAAGAAAAAAACTCAATATTCATTTTGGTCGACTTATTATTGGTTTTGGGGTGGCAGGTCACAATTATTCCTTTTTCGTTGCGTTGATTAGAATTATATGGCCAGAAAAGCGGCAAAGGAGAAGGACCGAGAGGAGAGTGGAAAGAACAATGTACAAGGAAATGATGGCAAGAAGGAGAAGAAACTTGTATTGCGCCCTCTAGAGAGCAAAGCCTATCAGCCAGGTTAGTATTGCTTGGTGATTTGTTTGAAATCTTCATTTTCATAAAGTTGCCTTATTTACACCCACAATCAACCTTTGCATTATTCAAATTGGAATCGTCAATACATTTTTTTTAATTCAACAGGAATTTTGAAACATTTCTACTAAAATCTTAAAGATCTCTCTTTACTTGATACCATAATTGTACAACAGCAATTCTTTTTCTTATTTTTGTTAATTACAAAGTGAAAATTGTCACATTCCGTCTAAAATACTGTAACAAAGGGGCATTTTGTTCACATTTTTGTGTTAAAGTAATTTTGATGGTTATGAATTTTATTTCTTGTGTTTATTTTATGCCTTATTTGTCTCTTTCTCACAGCCCAATTTGAAGGTGCCCTTGGAAAGTTGACCTCAGCGAGTGTGAACAATCCCCGTCAGATCATTGATATTCACATTGACAACACACCAGATGAGGAAGAGGTACTGTATGACAGGGTTCCCAGCCCATCAGGGAAATCAGGGAAAATTATTTTACTTTTTTCCAGTCAGGGAAAAATCAGAGAATTTGATTAAAAAATACCTCAAATCGGGAAAATGTCTCAAATGAGGGAAAAAATCAGGGAATTGTGATCAGCCCAAAAGTCGAAAGCATGGTAGTCAGTCAGACTCTGTTATATTTTGTTGCATACCAAAACAACATACACTTAATGACTGGTTATGGTGGTACTCATTAGTTTTACATTATTGCTTTTATACTGAAAATACATGTAATTCACTGCAACAACTTTGAAAACAAGCAAAACTGGGAATGGGTTTAGATAATTATCAGGTAGTTTTTAAACTTCATCAGGGAAAAATCAGGGAATTTTGTTTTCTTGAAAAGCTGGGAACCCTGTATGATTGTGTAGTTATGTTCTCCTTCTCCTCCTCCGTCTTCTTTCCCCTCCTCCCCCTTTCCGTCCTGGGACAGTTTGCCTCTGGAATACAAGAAACACTTTTCTTTGTGCTATTTACAGCAAGTATAAATCAGCAACCTTGTATGGTACCAGCTGAAGTCGTCAACTATTCCAATCTGGTTCAGGTTCCTAACCCATAATGCCACGTTCTGAGCAGTGTAGTGTTTTAAAAATAGGCCCAATAGCATGATGATGCTCTAATTTACTACTCAATATATGAACTTTCATACCGCAGTAATTATGTTACCAAGTAGGAAACAAGTTCTTAACGTGGAGAAGGTTTACGGTTCGCCATGTGTAATATGAAGAAGGGAAGGAAATACAGATTGAAATGGAAAGACGAGATAGGATGAAAAGAGGAAATTAGAAGTATTCTTTTCTTGAAAGTGAGTGAAGTCCTGAAAAGGACTGTAAACCAGATGAGATGAGCTGAATATGGCTTGAGTAGCGATGGTTTGAGTAGTAGCAGGATGAAGTAAAGAGAGGTTAATCGATCTTTCGGGCAGGTTGACTGTCCGTCTTCAGGAGTGAAGGATGCTAAACGAGCGCGGGGTACTTCTGGCTAAAATGTGGATGTCTGAGGAATCGGTTGCCGGTCGGGTCGGCGGCGGGTGGTCAGTGGTGGCGCTGTGACTTCGAGTTGTGTGGGCGTGAGTACGGACGTCGGAGGATGTAAAGCCATATTCAGCTCATCTCATCTTGTTTACAGTCCTTTTTAGGACTTCACTCACTTTCAAGAAAAGAATACTTCTAATTTCCTCTTTTCATCCTATCTCGTCTTTCCATTTCAATCTTTCTGCCTGTATTTCCTTCCCTTCTTCGTATTACACATGGTGAACCGTAAGCCTTCTCCACGTTATAAACTCCACCATGCAAACCTACAAAGATCAACAAGTTCTTCTAGTTTCTCTTACAAATAAAGATTTATTTGCAGAAACTTCTTTTTTTCTCTGTGTCATTGATAGTCATTAAAAAAATTTAAGATAAGTTATTTATCACACACATTCTATTTGACAAATGTATTCTCTATATTATTAATAGTTATATCAAAATGTATACTATAAAGCTTGCTATTAATCACACGCAGATGCCACACACAGTTTTGTTTAGCTCGCTTCCTCAGTTTATCAATCACCTAAAAAATTAGTCCGCATAACTCATATACTGTACTCCTTATATTATTATAATACTTTCATTATAGGGAGGAAAGGCAAAGGACCATAGTCGTCGACGTCGGACACTCCTCGCTATCGAGCGCCTGTTCAGCCTCGTCCTCGAGTTAGAGGATCTGGATTTGCTTGTCAGAGGCTTACCTGAATCAGATCGCGGACCCCTCTTGGAGAAAAGGAAAGGACCTCTGATGAAACTGTGTGCTATGCTGAAAGGAGAAAAGGGTGATGGACTTAGTGAAAGGTAAGGTAGCTTTCATGTAGAGGGGGTTCTTGTTTGGAAACTTGCCTGACCAAAACAGGAAAATACCAACAAAATTTCCAATTACAAATAGAACTGGGTACTGTTTTGGAATTTTTGTTGGTAATTTCCTGTTTTGGTCTGACAAATTTCCAATCAAGAACCCTCTATACATTGTTTTATAATGCATTTTTTTCAAATGAGAGAGAGAGGGGAACAAGGAGAGTAGGTAAGAGAGAGAGAGAGGGAGAGTGGAGAAAAAGAATAAAATAGAGAGGAGGAAAAGAAAGAGGGAAGGTGAAAAGAAAGAACAGGAGAGAACAGGATCCTGTTTCGTAAATAATAACAAATGCACAATTTCTATAAAACGTTCACTATCAGCCAATCAAATCAACTGATTTCAGTAGCTTTAAACTGTTATTGCAAAATTTGTTATCAAAAGAAGGTTTATGACACAGGCCCCAAAGGAACATTAGAATGACGCTGATGGATCAAATGTTAGAAAAATAATGCCAGCCATCTTTTTTTTTATGTGTACAGGACGCCCAGTTCTCTGTTCCATCAGGTCCTTGGTATCCGTAAGGGACGTAAGCTGGTGAGCCGGATCTTCCCACTCCTTGGAAAGGAGGAAGTGTTTCCTATGGTTGAGACTCTCTTTGCCGACCTCACCTATGTCTTCAAACAGGAGGCTAAGGACCTGAAGAGGGATGCAATCGAAAGTCAGAGGGGGAGGTTAGATGAGGTGAGTTAACCTAAGACACTGAAAAGCTCATGAGGGAATAGGGAGGGATTAGCATGGGGTGGGTAGGGGTTGAGACTTTTCCCCTGGTGGAGACTCTCTTTGCTGATCTCTCCTAAATCTTCAAACAGGAGGCTAAGGACCTCAGGATGGATAAAATAGAAATTCAAAATTGGAAGGTTACATTAGGAGAGTTTACCCAAGACACCGAAAAGCTCATAAGGGAATAGGAAGGGATTAGCATGGGGTGGGCAGGGGTTGAGACTTCCCCCCGGTGGAGACTCTCTTTGCTGATCTCTCCTATATCTTCAAACAGGAGGCTAAGGACCTCAAGATAGATAAAATAGAAATTTAAAAGGGGAAGGTTGCATAAGGAGAGTTTACCCAAGACACCGAAAAGCTCATGAGGGAATAGGAAGGGATTAGCATGGGGTGGGTAGGGGTTGAGACTTTCCCCCTGGTGGAGTTTCTCTTTGCTGATCTCTCCTATGTCTTCAAACAGGAGGCTAAGGACCTCAGGATGGATACAATAGAAATTCAAAAGGGGAAGGTTAGATAAGGAGAGTTTACCCAAGACACTGAAAAGCTCATGAGGGAATAGGAAGGGATTAGCATGGGGTGGGTAGGGGTTGAGACTTTCCCCCGGTGGAGACTCTCTTTGCTGATCTCTCCTAAATCTTCAAACAGGAGGCTAAGGACCTCAGGATGGATAAAATAGAAATTCAAAAGGGGAAGGCTACATAAGGAGAGTTTACCTAAGACACTGAAAAGCTCATGAGGGAATAGGAAGGGATTAGCATGGGGTGGGTAGGGGTTGAGAATTTCCCCTGGTGGAGACTCTTTTTGCTGATCTCTCCTATGTCTTCAAACAGGAGGCTAAGGACCTCAAGATGGATACAATAGAAAGTCAAAAGGGGAAGGTTACATAAGGAGAGTTTACCCAAGACACTGAAAAGCTCATGAGGGAATAGGAAGGGATTAGCATGGGGTGGGAAGGGGTTGAGACTTCCCCCCGGTGGAGACTCTCTTTGCCGACCTCACCTATGTCTTCAAACAGGAGGCTAAGGACCTGAAGAGGGATGCAATCGAAAGTCAGAGGGGGAGGTTAGATGAGGTGAGTTAACCTAAGACACTGAAAAGCTCATGAGGGAATAGGGGGGATTAGCATGGGGTAGGCAGGGGTTGAGACTTTCCCCTGTCGGAGGCTCTCTTTGCTGATCTCTCCTAAATCTTCTAACAGGAGGCTAAGGACCTGAAGAGGGATGCAATCGAAAGTCAGAGGGGGAGGTTAGATGAGGTGAGTTAACCTAAGACACTGAAAAGCTCATGAGGGAATAGGGGGGATTAGCATGGGGTGGGCAGGGGTTGAGACTTTCCCCTGTCGGAGGCTCTCTTTGCTGATCTCTCCTATGTCTTCAAACAGGAGGCTAAGGACCTCAAGATGGATAAAATAGAAATTCAAAAGGGGAAGGTTAGATAAGGAGAGTTCATCCATGACACTGACAAGTGGTAAAGAAAGAGTGCAGAAGGGATTAGGAAGGGGTTGATACTTTCTTCTTGTAAAGACCCTCTTAGCTGATCTCACCGATATCCCCAAGCAAGAGGCTAAGGACCTCTAAAGAGATATAGCCAGAATATAGCCAGAAGAGGTAGATGGTGAGTTCACCCAAAACACTGAAAAGGTCACAAGGGGTAAGGAATGGGCGAAGAAGGGATTAGGAAGGGGTGCACATGGTACTGAGCCTTTCCTCTGCTAGAGACCCTTGTGGCTGATCTCTCCTATATCTTCAAAAAAGAGGCAAAGGACCTCAAGAGTTCCATATTCAAATTGGTTTTCTTAACTCCTTGTGATTTTTTTTCTTCAGACGTTACCCCAGCTGTTTCCGCCGCTATCTCAGGTAATCCAGGAGAGTAGTCTCATTGACCTGACCTCGCTAGTTGGTGACCTCCAATCCCAGATCCCGACAACCCCCACTGCCACACAACCCAAGGGGTCAGCAGTCATCGCTGGTGCTATTCAAAACAAGGTTAGATATAAGTTTCATTATCTGTTGCATTAAAGATAAATGGAAGTAGTTGCAGGAAATGGTGGGTTTGCGAGAAAGTCTGTAAAACAGATTAATTATAACGTTATCATGGATCTAGGTCTGGTTAATTTTTACTATGAACAGACACATTGCGAATATTTTTTTTTTGTGCAAACTCTGCACTGCCGGCATTGAGAGAAGATGGATTATTACAATTGCATACTTAAAATGTACAATTGCACCAAAATTTGTCCATGAAATGATATTTACCCTAATACTCGTGGGGCCTGTTGCATAAAACCTTTTACCTGAGAAAAAACTCTGGTAAAAACTGAAAACTGAGGTTAGTCTGATTTTTGCCATTGACTTTAACACAGGGCAAAAACTCTGGTAAAAACAACATCTGAGTTTTCTCAGGTAAAAAGATTTATGCAACAGGCCCCTGGGGTAATTCGAACCTTGTCATTATCAGGGGGGGGGGTATTATGCCCCCCTTAATATCTCGTCCTTGCATCCCTCGATTGCGATGAAAATTTACATGATAGTAGAGAATGACGTAATCTACGTGGTTGCATCTGTATGAATTTCACATAATTCACATTTTTTTATATGAATTAATTAAACATATTCATAGAATACTTTTTGCTTAAATAAAGCTTCCTGAATGCCAATTTTGGTGTAAATATTCTTTATAGCATTCCCAACAAGTATAAATTAAAATAATTCTGGTACCAAAATTAATTTCTTATGTATTATATTTTTCAAAACATTGATTCGGAATCTGAGCCTTAAATTAACTTTCCAAAAAAGATTTTAATACCGCTTTGCGCATATATGAAATTATGACTTTTATGTCAAAATTATGACTTTTAAGCTTCTGGATTCCTACTTATTACTTTTAAAGTTTGGCAGCTCTGCTATCGCATATATTTGTGAGATGTGGTCAATGTTTTACTTTTCTCTCCTTTTTATGTTTTCTTCCTCAGCTTGGTGTATCTATTGTTATGTGTATGTTGAACCGTGCTGAGGAGGTTTATACGTCTACTACGGAAGAATCGCCACCTTTTCACACGCAATGGTAAGTCCCTTTATAGTGATAATAAAATTAATAATAATTGGCATTTTTATAGCGCTTTATCAATCAACAACTGCTCAAAGCGCTTTACAATTATTACCTGGTCACTGGATTCATAGCATTTCAAGCAGCCTGTTAGGCACACACTTGCTAAACCAACCACAATGACGGTTGTTTCCTACCGGTACCCAATCAGCACCTGGGTGAGAGTGGCAAAGTGTGGATTGAAGCCTTGCCAAAGGACGCTAGGCCATGGTTGGATTCGAACAAATGACCCGCTGATTACAAGGCGAGAGTCAGAACCGCTACACCACGGCAGAACTGCTGCACCATAAACCAAATTTGTGACCTGGGGCCTGTAACACAAAGCACAGCGATGATCGTAGAACATTTTTCTGTGATTGATTGCATTGACTACAATGTACAATCAATCGTTAAAATCAGGCATACGATCAATCGCTTACCTTTGTGTTACGGGACCCAGGTTTTGCAAAACCCACAAAAAGTCGCCAGAAATGAATTTTCTGGTAAATATCCCTACTGAAAGAGGAGATTCTCATCTTTAAAATGATATCCTTCACTACACAGAGAAGAATATTTACTTCCAGTGAATGCTACTTTTGAGAAAGGGGGGATTAAAGTTGACAGGTCTGCTAAAGCCCACTTACACTCAAACTTTTATGCAAAGGTGAAATAAAAAAGAAAATAAGAACTCATTGGAATATTCCATGAGTTCTTAATTGGTTTTGTTTTCTATATTCCTAGAGGGGTCATTAAATTAGCCTTCCAAAGTGGCCACACATCCTGTTCAAGATATAACAGAGATGAAATAAACTTGTTTCATTATTGGAGTTCAAAATAAGTGGATGACCTTGGTTTGCAGGAAGAAGAACAAAATTGCAACATAATATTAGAAAAGACAAAATATGGTTTTATTAAAATTATCAAAACAGCCATTTGGGTTTGTTGGTATGCATTTTGTTTAAAGTGCATATGATAAAGTATACTCTTTCGAGAAATACTACAAGCTGAAGTTCATTTATGCTGACCAAGGCACGGTTGGTGTCCTACTGAAAATTGCACAGAGCAACTTTTTGTTGGTTTGCCATGTCAGGTCGCATTTGTTTATCATGATGATGAGGATATTGATGACAACTTAATACTGCTTGACAAAGTAGTGAAATGTTTATGGCGATGGTGGTGGAGATCATTATGATGATGATACATTGGTTACCGATACGGCAGCATTCAATGGTCGCTAAAATTGTGACTCTCCGTGGGGCAGCAAATGCAACCACGGTTCTTGGACATGATAATATGTAAAATATTATGAGTGAATACATGCAACATCTTGCCATCGCTGAATTCTGCTCCTAAACTCAAAATTAAAATAATATGCGAAATCGTACAATTGATTCGACTGGAAATTCTGCCATTCACCCCGTGTTTATTTTTTTTATTCGCTGTATATATGCGCTACGTTATATTATTATTACATGTATATCATTGTGATAATGACGATCATGTAGATAATGATATGATCATGATTGTGGCTGGTGTTGATGATGAACTGATGATGATGATAATGATGTTGATGAATGCTGATAATGATGATGATGCTTTTCATGTTTGCATTTAATTAGTTTCCCACATAAGTCTATAAAAAAGGTTTGTAGTTATAGCTTAGGCTATTTTAAAATTGCACAGGCCCGGGGGAGGTGGAGGGGGGTGCACAGTATGCACATCTCTTGCTTGAATGAACCACAATCATCAAATGTTGTTTCTCCATACCTTTTTTTTAAGCTCTTGCTGAGTTAAATAACAACAACAATAATACTGATTTTAAAATAATGATAATAATACTACTACTACTAATAATGATAATAGTAATGATAATAATAGTAATAATAAGAATAATATACTGTATAAGCTGTTATTTTCGCGGTGGTTTTATTTTCTCGGATTTCGCGAATTGCCGATCGGCCTCGAATTTAACAACGCGCGAAAATATTGACACATTTATCAGTCAGTGCCAATGTCCCCAACAGCAAAGTTTTGCTATTGAAAACATCCTGTGAAGTGAGAAAATTGAGATATGCACCTTTATATGTACAAAAAATAAGGTTTAGAAAGTACAGTTAGTGATTCAAAAAGTTAGCTAGAATTTCACTTTTTTTTATTTCTCAAACAAAATCATAGCCTAAACTATTTTCTAACATAATTCTATCGATATTTATTCACTCACTGTAGTATTACAATGTATTTTCCATAAAATGATTCAGGGTTGTTTGATTTAAATCATGTCGATTTAAATCATGATTTAAATCATGTCGATTTAAATCATGATTTAAATCGCGATTTAAATCACTTGATTTTTTTCAAAAAAATCACTGATTTAAATAAACTTTTATGAAAAAAATTAGTTTTCTCTATTTTCTCTTCTTCTTTAACAGATACTTTCAATGTAATCATTTTCATTTCTGTTCCACATGCTTTAGAGATACTTTAAAAGAATGATACACCCTCATGGAGTCTGATTTTACACCACTGTTTTATTTTCAAATTGTAAAACAAGCAAAACTGATGAAAACAACAAGTTTCTAACGAAGTAATGATAAATAACTCTCTGTATGTACACCAAACTGTTAAATCTTCAATAAAATAATAAATAAAATCTACAAAGGTGCTCAAAGTCCACAACTTGGATACTTTTACAAAACAGCTGAACTACTTGTATGTACCTCCTTCTTGTTACTATTAATACCCATTCTTTCAATTACTGTTTTCATCCGCTTCACAATCCCCATCAACTCAAAACCACATAGTTTGCACTTTGCTCTGCATCCAGTTGCAGATTTTGATGGCAGTTTCTCAAAAAAGTACCAAATGGGGTCTGATTTTCTTCCAGACATGATGCTTATTCATGCATCACAAAAGCGGCAAAACCCTTTGTTTATTAGCTATTACCAGCTGTTAGTTGGGAAGTCCCCCATGTGATAGTTCTAGGAAATATTCCTAGCTAAAATCCCCCATGTGATAATTCTAGGAAATATTCCCAGCTAGAATTCCCAAGGGCAGTATAGGAACCCTAACAGGCCTTTAATAATGTCAATTTTGTTGGAAATTCTCAAGTTCTTTGAGTACTTCATGCATTGGAGTAACACTTCGGATGTTTTGAACTGACTGATATAAACATTTCAAGAGCTTAAATGTATACATAATACAGAACATTACTTGGGCTTCCATAAAATGTCCCTCTCTATAATGCAAATAAAAAAAAAAAAAAAAAAAAATTACCTGTATATAAGTGGATTATTGTGTCAAATAATACAATACACAATGTTCAAAAGACTACTTGACTACTATTATTGGTGTAAAACAGTTTAGATATAGTTTAAAACTTGTTAAGTGTGACCATTATTTTTCGTTGAAAAAAAAAAAAAATCTGATTTAAATCATAAAAATCCGATTTAAATAAAAAAAATCAGATTTTTTTGATTTTTTTTTTAAATAAAAAAAATCAACAACCCTGAAATTTGATTTTATTGTCATCTGATTGACTATATACACACGTATTGGCAGCTATTTGCATACTCTTTAATAAGAGTCTGTTGACAGAATTCAATATTTTTGCACTGAAACCAACTTTTTACTAAGTGAATCTAACAAAACACAACTTCAAAAGATAACTCTTACATATCAAACCGTGACATGATGAATTTTCAGATCTAAAGGTACAAAAAGTGAAATTTAAGCCACTTTTTTCCACACTTTGTTACAGGATGTAACTGTTTTTACCGGGACATATTTATGTATAAAGCACACATCAGCATAAGGTTTTTGAGAAACATAGTTTTGCACATGGTTTGCACTAGTTTTGCTTCTCTGAAATGCTGTGGAAGTGTTTTGTACATCTTCCGAATCGCGAATTGAACAACCCGCGTAAAAATGTCGGGACCCCCGCGAATCGCGAAAAATCCGTACGCGAAAATAACAGCTTGTACAGTACTGATTTACATGCATGTATATACATGTATAGTGCAGAAGCTATACATGTGCGTATTCTTCTGCGCTGTAAAAGCTCTGTCGTGCTTGAAAAATATGATTTTAAAAAAGGAAAAGAAAAAATATAATGGAAAAGATCGGTTTTTAGTCTAAGTTTGAATGTTTCTAGCGATGGAGAGGATCTGATTACATACAGTATATGGCAAGCCATTCTATAGGATGATGATGATGCTGATGACGATAAATGTATGATCATAATTATGATGATAATGATATGATTTAAGGGGAATCAGACCTAAATTAAAACTTGTTTTTAGAGGAAAAAGAAAATAAAAAACAGAAAAGTTGATAGGTGAAAGTTTGAACAATATCAGGCAAACAATAAGAAAGTAAGGAATTTTAAAAAGTTGTAAAAATTGGTAATCACTATACCCATGGAGACTTCAAATTGGCCGCAGATGTGATGTTATAGTGATGTAAGGGAAGCACTACTCTTCCAGGTACTCCTATACATAAAATGGTTAAAATGTCATTTAAATTTTTTTTAGATTATTGCCCCAGGCGAATGGGTACTTAAAGCTAAATGAACGTAGTTGCAGTAAAACACTGATTTCGTGAAAAAGTCTGTAAAACCAAGGTAAAGTATTGATATATCATTGTGGATCTAGATCTGGTACAGTTACATTAACTGAACTTTGTGAAATCATAATATCTAGCTAAAAAACGATCACACTGAAGATCGCCAACACAGATACTATTATTGCTGGAATAAAGACCCGACGGAAATGACCGAATCCGCGCTTATTTTGCTTATTTCTCAGCAATTACACAATTTCTTCCAGAATCCTTTGGCACATATTTTTTATTCATACAAACAGACACTTTGGTGATCATTATATTAAATTCTGTAAAAAGTCATTTTGAGATCGTTCCCACAACTGGAATTTATCTTTAAGAGAAAACCACAAATCCCTGATAATTGTAAACATGGCCTATGGGAAAGTTGTCCTTGCCCCTCGTCATAATTTACTTACCCAGTTGCCAATTTGAAATCTACATATCCCTAGGGATCTCTATTTCGAAGAAGCCATGACTTTCTTATTGCTTTTCTGGTTTCTTTCAAACTTTCAGCATTCTGCTTCATTTATTTTTCTTCTTTCCAACACATCATTTTATGACCAAGGCTGGATTCCCCTTTAAGATATTATTTGTGGGTTATTACCGATCAATTTTGACAAGTTAATGTATATCATTTTATAGCTTAGAATGTGTTTTTTTCAAACTCTATAGAAATATCAAATATAATTTTGGGCAACTTATTGTTGGTTTTGGAATGGCATATCACATATGACCCTTACCAACAATGAAGGACAGGGACATGCACATGTAGACACTGGCGGATCCAGAAATAACCCTAAATTTTATGTGAAAACCTTTTTATTTTGCTTCTCACATTTTTGCAGACAAAATTACCTTAAATATTACATGAAAACCTTTTTTTTTTGTCGGGGGAAAATGTGCCCCCCCCCCCCTCTTTTGGAGAACCCGGGATCCACCCCTGTATATATAAGAAAAATACTGCCAAAACCCACATGCTGCAAGTCTCTCAATAAATGAAGAAAAAAAATAGTATGACTGCAGTTATGCTTAAGATACAGGCTTCACCCGACACAGTTTAATGTTTCTGTTATTGTTCATCAAATAACTATACACTACCATCCTCCGACAAGGATGATTACTCCTTGAGATAATTGAAATGAAGCAATATCTCAAGAGAGGGTTGATATTTCACAGAACAGCAACTCAAATTCCACCTGACTTTGCATTTAATCTTGCTATTCACAAGACATTCATTTTAAGTCACTTTTTCATCAGTTATGCCCTTCACTCCATGCTGTATGCGTTGGATATTCATTATTTTTGTCTGGGTCTCAATAAATAGCCCATTCTAATATTGGCAAGTGTCCCGAGGTTATTGCTTTATTGAAAACGATTCTTTTCTATTCCGGTTCTTCAAGAACGATATGGGAAGGCCCCGTTTTGAAGATCTCCAATCTGTGTATCAATCCAGGGGAGTGTTCACACTTTCTTTGCTGGATTAGAAAACGACGTGGTCATGGAAAGTTGAGTTTTGTTTTGGCAATGGCTGAAAATTAATCTTGGCCAAAATAATATTGAAAAAGGGCATAGAAAGTTTAATTTTCATTTTGTCCAATGCCAATTCGTCCAATTGCCAACTCATCTACTATCATTTGGTCTACCATCAGTTCGTCCAATATCTACATTGTCTAATTGCCATTTTGTCCACTCACCATTTCGTCTAAAAACCAGTTGGTCCAATAGCCATTTAGTCCATGTACCATTTGGTCTAATTAGACTAAGTGTTAATTGGGCAAAATGAAGGAAAATAAAATGAGTATTAGACCAAATGGTTATGAGACCAAATGGTCATTGACCAACTGGTGATTAGACGAAGTGATGATTGGACCAAATGGTTATTGGACCAAATGGTTGTTAGACAAAATGTTGGACAGAATGGCATTAAACCATAAAAATGAAGGTAGACTATGTGGTGAGTGGACGAGTTGGTAGTTGACAAATTGGCAATTTACCCATAGCTAATGAAACGGGCTGTAAAAATTACATTCAAGGACATGACTTTCGAGTAATTGTAATATTTGGTGTAGTAATTCGGGTCATTTCAAGCTTTTTCGTAAAGGTCAGTTGGAAATTATACCCCCCCTCCTGCCCCTTGATGAATCATGTGGACCTAAATAAATTTTGTAGGCCTACCTTTATGAAGTAAAAAAGTTGATAACTTTATATTCATTCATGGGATGAACAATCATTATTAATCAAACATTATGAGTACTGTATTTGAAAACTAATAAATTATGATTTCAAGATGTACATGAACGTACACAAACTTGTGGAAAAAACATGAATTACAGTATTGCACATGTAGACCTGTACAGGTAACAATAACGTGACATGAATTCACTAGAGCCAGAATAATCAACTGGGTCCCTTGTGGTGTGAAAGGCACTATACGCACATCATTAATTTCATTCTGTAGTACATGTTAGTTTAGAGGAGGAAATGTTTATTTTTTACCTAGTCAGCCGATAACGGTTGACTGTAATTGCCTTTTTGTGTAGTCATGGCACTTTCCTACCAGAAAATGCCAATCTGTCCCCAAGTCATGTAGAAAATTGAGTACGCGGACAGAAAGTCAAGTAGTTCTTGATCCACCCGAGATGTTTTAGAATTACCTGCTGAACATTGTGTGAATTCTAATTCATTGTCGAGTATATTGCATTTACGCTGCAGTAAATTTGTGTTTTGATTCACAAGCAAAATGAGTAAAAGATCCATTCAAGTTTATAGACCATCTCCAACATTTTACGGTTCTATGTATCTTGTTGCTACCCATCTCGCGTAAAAAGACTATTGTATTTTATGTCTATGCCTTTATGACCAAAAACAGTGGTTATTGCTGAACATTGTGTGAATTCTAATTCATTGTCGAGTATATTGCATTTACACGGCGCCGCACTATGTTTGTGTTATGATTCACAAGCAAAAGGAGTAAAAGATCCATTCAAGTTTTAATATAGACCATCTCCAGCATTTTACGGTTATGTACACTGTATCTTCTTGCTACCCATCCAGCGTAAAGAAACTATTGTATTTTGTGTCTATGCATGACGAAAAACAGCGGTTATTGCCATGTTCAGGCCGGGTGAGGGGAGAGGTAATATTTCAAAACAGAAATGTCTGTTCGACACGCATGGTGCTCAACAAATACATCTATGACAATTTGTAATAAGTTGTTCTAATAGTAAAACAAATGTTTTAAAAATACAAGGAACACCATAAAATGTTTAAGCAAAAAAAATGAAAATAAAAAGATTAATATTGCTGTTACATTCATAGTTAAGTGAAAGTATGAACAATATCGGACAAACAAATTATGAATTTTCAAAAAGATGTGAATATTGATAATCACTATACCCATGGAGACTTCAAATTATAAGGTAATTATGTATTCCAATATTTTGGGGCAAACACAGAAATGACCTATCACCCATTCATTTGAATGTCCTTGGGATGTGAAAGAGGGATATGAGAATTTATGAGAATTTCATACACAATATCTGATCACTTCCTAGAGATTACCAGGATATAGGGTTTTTACCTTTTTACCCTGTGTTGTTCCCATATTGTTCAAAACTAGCGGTGAAAAGAATAGCGTGAACACACCCCAGTTCAAATGTGAACAAAGCCGGTTGACCTGCCAGTGTTTTAATTGCCTGGGGGGTGTGCATCCCTTTCCGCTCTCTGACGAAAATAATTAAGCTGTCAGTTCTTCTTTGGAAGAAGTCACCAATGCGCCTAGAAGAATGGCTGCAGTGTCTCATTTATTATGAAAACTAAATTACCGAATGAACAATTGCCCAATTACCTTGCCCTTTTGGAATAGGTACAGAACACAAATTTTTATTGTCCCGAGGATTGTTAGATTTCATTACTTCTCTGTATTTTTAATGTGTTGATCAATATGTTTTGATCAAATGAGAAATGCACATGCTTTGCCTTTATAATCAAGGATAACGTACCCCTATAATATCAAGCACGTTCCCCGCAAAGTATCTGGACTTCAGGTTGAGAGTTTTGCAGGAAATGATTCGGTGTGAAAGGGGAAAGAGCAATCTACCTTTTAACCCACTGAGGTGGAGACTTAATTTGTCTTAATAGTAATGAAGGTTCTTTCGCACCAGTCTGAAAATGCTGAATATTATCTACTGCTTTGACGCCTAATGAATAACAATGACCTCCCAAGAACTATGGCCGGAGGGGGGGGGGGGGGGTCACTGCCATTGAAGAGTGAACAGCATCCGCGAAAATCGTCCGGAAAAAAGCACCCTAAACGAGGATTTAAGGGCATGCCACTAGTACTCTAAACAGATTTTGTGCAGATGTACCAGATTTGAACACTCTAAACAGGGATTTCATTTATTGATTTTTCAGTGTTTTCTTTGTAGCTGATGCTGTTCACTGTCCAAATGGCAGTGAAACCACCCCCCCCCATCCCCTGGGTTATGACCATCTCAAAATCAAACTTGAACAGCTATTCAAATTCCAAGAAATATGTAATATTAAATTCCATAAAATGCTATTTCTCAGTTAATGATAAATTAGTTGCTTTTGCATTTTAATAGCATGAAACAGACAATATTTCAAACATTTGAATATGAGAACCAATATTTTAGGTCTTCTTGAGGTATTGAAAATGGAAATTCATGAAAATTTCTTGTACATGTATGTATATCCTCATTATCCATGGCAGCTGCTTGCAAAATCCAAGCTCAGATAATGATAAATTAGTTGCTTTTGCATTTTAATAGCATGAAACAGACAATATTTCAAACATTTGAATATGAGAACCAATATTTTAGGTCTTCTTGAGGTATTGAAAATGGAAATTCATGAAAATTTCTTGTACATGTATGTATATCCTCATTATCCATGGCAGCTGCTTGCAAAATCCAAGCTATACACACACTCACAAATTTGTTATTCGTGATGGATTTGAGGACTGGATTGACTCACTGTAAAAAAAAATGAAATAATCAAAAGTTAGAGAAGATGGGAAAAAATAATTTGAGGTATCGCATTCTTTTCATGATATTTCAGACGAATATCAAGTAGCTCACATTGATATTTTAAATACTGTAAACATGCAAGTAATTTCATTAATGTCCTCGTCCACCCCAGAAAAAATGTTGATTTGAATTGAATTAAAATGAAAAAAAATAAAACAAGCATAATGCTGAAAATTTAATCAAAATCGGATGAAAAATAGAAAGTTACGACATTTTAAAGTTTCGCTTATTTTTCTCAAAACAGTTATATGCACAACTCAGTGACATGCAAATGAGAGAGCCGATGATGTCCCTCACTCATTATTTCTTTTGTTTATTGTTTCAATTATACAATATTTCATTTTTCACATATTTGACAATAAGGATGAACTTGACTGTAACCATAAAATGTTAAAACAATAAATCCAAATGATCAGTGAGGAGAAAACTTTTTTTGCAGGACAATACAGGAGCAAATTAGAATATTTCATATTTCATACAATAAAATACAAAAGAAATAGTGAGTGGGTAATGTCATCAGCCCCCTCATTTGCAAACCAACTAGGATGTGCATCTAACTGTTTTGTGAAATTAAGTGAAACTTAAAAATGTATTGACTTTCTTATTTTACGTCCAATTTTGATGAAATTTTCAGTGCTATGCTTGTTGGATTTTCCTCTTTTTATTCAAAACAACTTTTTGTTGGGGTGGACTTGTCTTTTAAGCAACCTGAATGTATGATAATCTAATAACTTTAGAACTTACATATAATTAGATAGCAAAATCCATATGTGCGCTTGAGACGAATTGGACACAAAGGCCCATATTCTGAAGTTACGTTTAACTTAGACCACGGTCTAAGTCTGTGCTAAAATTCAGTCATTTCCAGAATGATGAACTTGGAATGAATTGAGTGTCAAATGAGTTTAAAAAATTGGATGTGCACCAGGGTATTTAAACCAGTGTTCAGAATACGGGCCAAAAAAAAAAATATATCATCCTATTGATAAAGGAGAAGACTAGAGATATTATTTCTAATCGACTGCTAAACCCGTTTTCCAAGGACAATTGGACTCAAACTCTCATCCTGTATCAAAGACAAGACTGGAGATAATAGTAAAATAATGTAATTTGTAATTTTAGTGTGTTAAAAATAACTTGTTTTACAAGGACAAATTGGACTAAAACTTTCAAAATCTCATCTAGGATAAAAAGACAAGACTAGAGATAAAAGTAGGATCTTGTAATTTGTGTGTGTTAAATACAACCAGTTAAAAATAATTTAAACAACGCTGTTTACTATGTGAATCACACAGTAGTTGTTTTAACAGTTTAATCAAGTGTTTAAAATCTTCTTAAACAACCCTGCTAGAATTATTGATAATTAAATACATGTACTTGAATTTAAACTTTGTTGTTTAAACAAGTACTGTGCAATTAAAAAAGTAAACAGCATTGTTTAAATTATTCAACAGTGAAATTGTACTAAACTCAAAATCTCATCGAGGATCAAAAGAAGACTAGAGACAGAAGTAGAATGTTGTAATTCTTGTATATCATACAACTATTTTTCCAAGGGCTTCATACATTCGATGTCACAATGAATTGCATGACTTAATTTACCCACGATACATTATGAAACTTAAACAAAATTTATCCTGTCACATTCCAGTTTTTACATGTATGTTGTCCATGGTACAACTATTTTTCCAAGGGCTTGATACATTCGATGTCAAAATGTATTGCATGACTTAATTTACCAATACATTATTAAACAAAAAAAAATTTATCCTGTCATTTTCCAGTTTTTACATGCATGTTGTCCATGGTACAACTATTTTTCCAAGGGCTTGATACATTCGATGTCAAAATGTATTGCATGACTTAATTTACCAATACATTATTAAACTTAAACAAAATTTATCCTGTCACATTCCAGTTTTTACATGCATGTTGTCCATGGTACAACTATTTTCCCAAGGGCTTGATACATTCGATGTCACAATGTATTGCATGAGTTAATTTACCCATACATTAAACTTACACAATATTTATCCTGAACCAATGCAGTTTTTACATGCATGTTGTCCATGGTACAACTATTTTTCCAAGGGCTTGATACATTCGATGTCAAAATGTATTGCATGACTTAATTTACCCATACATTATTAAACTTAAACAAAATTTATCCTGTCACATTCCAGTTTTTACATGCATGTTGTCCATGGTGCAACTATTTTTCCAAGGGCTTGATACATTCGATGTCAAAATGTATTGCATGACTTAATTTACCAATACATTATTAAACTTAAACAAAATTTATCCTGTCACATTCCAGTTTTTACATGCATGTTGTCCATGGTACAACTATTTTTCCAAGGGCTTGATACATTCGATGTCACAATGTATTGCATGACTTAATTTACCCATACATTAAACTTACACAATATTTATCCTGAACCAATCCATTTTACATGCATGTTGTCCATGGTACAACTATTTTTCCAAGGGCTTGATACATTCGATGTCACAATGTATTGCATGAGTTAATTTACCCATACATTAAACTTACACAATATTTATCCTGTCACATTCCAGTTTTTACATGCATGTTGTCCATGTACAAGTATTTTTCCAAGGGCTTGATACATTCGATGTCACAATGTATTGCATTCATGAGTTAATTTACCCATACATTAAACTTTAATACACAATATTTATCCTGAACCAATCCAGTTTACATGCATGTTGTTCATGGTTTATTTAATCCATCAATAATCTCCATCTACGATTGTTCTTCCGTGATTCAAAATTATTGATAATGAAATACATCTACCTGAATTTAAACTTTGTTGTTTAAGATTTAAAATGCTTGTTTAGAATGTTTAAACAGCTACTATGCGATGCACATAGTAAACAGCGTTGTTTAAATTATTCAACAATGAAATTGTACTAAACTCTCAAAATATCATCAATGATCAAAAGAAGACTAGAGACAAAAGTAGAATGTTGTAATTTGTAATTATTGTGTATTACACAACTATTTTTCCAAGGGCTTGATACATTCGATGTCACAATGTATTGAATGAGTTAATTTACCCATACATTAAACTTGCACAATATTTATCCTGAACCAATCCAGTTTACATGCATGTTGTCCATGGTTTATTTAATCCATCAATAATCTCCATCTACGATTGTTCTTCCGTGATTCAAAATGATTCAGAGTGGACACAGGCATGACAGGTCAATCAGTTACAGCACTGCTGTGTCAATGTTCTCATTTGAGATGTTGATTGTGTAGATTAATACAGTTTGAGAGAAAGAGAGAGAGACAGAGAAAGAGATTGGGGGAGAGATGGATCTTGGGACTCTTGGGGGAGAGGTATGAAGGGACTCATAGAGGCCGTTCTCATTACGCTTTCTAAAACTAGTTTACTGGAAACCGATTCAGGAAACCACTTTGGAAGATCGCTTTGCTAGCGTTCCCACTTGATCACACGAAAGTGGTTTTCAAAATCACTTCACGTAAAGCGCTCTTGTTGCTATGGAAACGCTCTCAGTGGGGTGACACGTTTTGCGCGAAATTCGAAACCGCAGCATAGACATTCTACACCTGTCGTGTGGAGTAGCGCGCTCAAAATGTGCGAAGATCGCTTCCCAAAGAATGGTACGCTAAAACCAGTTTAACGAGGCAAAGCGATCTTGAAAACTACATCGCGAGGTGGTTTTTCAAACTGGTTTGGAAGATCGCTTCCAAGACCGCTTCGACCATTCTCACTACGCGTTAAACTAGTTTCCAGTAAACTAGTTTTAGGAACGTAGTGAGAACAGCCTCCAAGATAATGTTCTGCATATTCATTTTATCTTTCTGTCTATACTATAGGCCTAAGTTTAATTCATAAGTGTTTGAAGTGCCCTTTGAAAATAAAAATTACAAAGAAAGGGCAATTGATATCTGATATACATGTAAAATTGATATTTTTTGCAAAAATTTAACCAGATGAAATTAATTCTTAAAGTCATTTCACTTTGTTTTTCAAGAATACAATGTTTGATAGCCTAAGATAAAATATTCAGAATTTTAGATTCACATTAATATTCAGCAAATCTGATTTTGATTTGATTTATTTATTTACCAACATTATTCACATGTTTACAGGTTATGAAACAAATTGCATAACAGTTACACATACATGTATAAGAATACCATGGTAAATGGAATCAGAAAGTAGCAAAGTGCCAGTTGAGCCTGGCCCCACAAATATTACAAAATGCACATTTAAGAATGAAAAAAATATATAAATTGCAATATAGTCCTTGTAAAGGGTTATCATTAACCTTTTTTTAAAGCATCTTAATTATAATAATAATATATTGTAGACTTACATGTTGATGGTGTGAATTTATCAAAACAAATAATTTTTACAGAATTCCTAAAACCTTTTCTTGATTTCTTCAATTTTATTTCAACTGGTACTTTATTCCAGAAATCGCTACCTAGAAAGGAAAGCAAAATTTGGCCTTGAGATGTTTTTATTTTGGAAAGATTTACTTTTTGGTCTTTCTACTGTCTAGTAGGGTAATTGTGCTCAATTAGGTTACAATAATCTGCTAAGGAGTGAGGTAGGTTATTATTGGGTTTTTATTACGCAGATCATACATGAAGGTACAAACTGATGCAAATCAAAAACATTAAGAATCTTTAAATCATCAAATAAGGGCGAGAATGAGCTTGCAGTGACTAAAGGTAATTGCACACACTGCCATTTTTGGGGAAAGATACAATTTAGGCTGCTCTTGTACATACATGTATGTACTCCCCCACACCTCAATGCCATAAGTGAGATGTGGCTTTATAAAAGCTTTGTATAATAGTATCAAAGTAAATTTGGGTACAAAATGTCTTAAAAGAAACAAAATTCCCCCTTTCTTACGTATACTTGAGTTTCATCCGTGTGTGGCCTTTCCACGACAGATGCTCATACCTACAAAAGTTGCTTTATCAACTTCTTCCAATTCTTCTCCATCTGTTGTAATATTACCATTCAACTTAATGTTTCTTCTTCTACTGCTAATTAACATAACTTTTGTTTTCAGAAAGTTGATAGTACAGCTTTTGATATTTGCAACACAGTATTTTTGTACTTAATTTTTTAAAGTATTTATCTCATTGGTATTGATTTAATCCTGTTTTCCTGTCCAATTGGAAAGGTGTGAAAAAGATTAGAGTCGTCAGCAAATAATCTACCATTAAAAAAACTTTGAAACTGATGAAGATCATTAATAAAAACACTGTTGGCCCTAATACTGAGCCTTGTGGGACACTGCACCTTGTTTTCATGTTCTTTGAATATACTTCCCCATGTTGAATAAACTGATATCTGCAAGCAAGATAGTCCTTAAATCTTTAACATGGTCTCTGTTTTCCACTCCATTTTTCCATAATTCTTAATGTCCTGCAGAACAATATTGATGATGATAATGAAAATAGTAATGATAATAATAATAATAATGATAATAATGATAACAATTATACTAATAGTAATAACTGTACAGTGCGTCCCAAAAAAACTATACACTTTTGAAATGGCTGCCAAATAAAAAATGTAGCACTTTGGGGGGAAAAGACTTATAGATATGGAAAGCCAATAAAATCAACTTTCAAATGACACCAAAAAGTTGGAAAACTATTCATGCTTGAGCGAGCACTGCCCACTGAAACAAAGGGTATGAAAACTAGAGTGGGCCGGAATTAGCCTTCCAATTTCTTTCAGGTTTTTTTTGTTTGGTACTTGCAAAGTTGAGGGATATTTGGTGGATTAAAGATCAGTTTGTTGTTTGTGAAAATTTAATGCGTTATTAAATTGAAATTTAATGCATGAGTGGTTATGAATTGCAATTTTTAGTGCAGCATTTTGTCTTTATCATGTGGATCTCAACAATGTGTTCATGACAGTCAGGAGAAGAGGGGGTAATATGACTTAGGTAGGTGAAGGACGTTGATGGGATAAAGGTCAACAGAACATTTAGCAACCCCTCTCTCCATCTCAGCCCCCCCCCCCCCGCTTCTCTCCTCCTGAGAGACTAAGCTCGGCTAGGCTGGGCAGGAATTAGCCTTACAGGTTTTTTTTTTAGTGGTTAGTCCTTTGGAACTTGCTATTAAAGCTAAATTAATGAGTGAGATAAGTTTTGGTTTCTTAGGCAAATTTCATGAGTTACTAAATTGAAATTTAATGCATGAGTGAACAGGAATTGTAATTTTAGTGTAGCATATTCATCTTGTGGACCTCAGAAGTGTGTTCGTGAGAGTCAGCGTGTGATGGTACCTGTTACAAGCAAGAGGGCGAGGTATGCTAAGAGTTTGTTAAAAGGGCATTCCTCTTCTTTTGTCCTTTTATAAAAAGTCATATGTACCCTCCCCTCTCCACCTCCATTTCCCAGCCCCCCTCTATCTCTCTCTGTCTCACTTCCTGGATTGTAGCCTATTCAAAACTTAACTGCCAAGTGACCGGTGGCTGATGGTCATTTTTTTAATTAAATGATTACCAAGAAATTTAATGATTATGATGATTAATGAAATAATTTATTGAAAAAACTGAATGTTTGATTGATCACATTGCACATTGAATGAGTTGATTTACTGATAAATTGTTTGATTAAATGAGTAATAGGAAAAAGGTGATGCCCCAATTCAGAATTAATCATTAAATCAACATTCTGCTCTGGACTTCACGCGTATATGACAATAGCCATCGGTCTCTCAACAGGAGGGGAGGATGGGAAAGGGGGAGGGGGCGGGGGCTGAATGTTCTGTTGACCCTTATCCCATCAACCTACTTCTCCAACTTAACTCCTATCTCACCCCCTATTCTCCCGACTCCCATGAACACATTGCTGAGATCCACATGATAAAGTTGAAATGCTGCCCAAAAAGAGAGCCAAATGATAAAGTTGAAATGCTGCCCAAAAAGTGTAATTTGTGTTCACTGATGCATTAAAGTTCAATTTCATGATTTAGAAAGTTTGCTTAAGCAACCAAAACTGGTCACGGCTGATCATTAATTTATCACAACGCCCTTAACTTTGCAAGTTCGAAAGGATTTGCCTCTCAAAATCTGACATAAATTGGAAGGCTAATTCCAGCCCACCCTAATTTTCATACCCTTTGTTTCAGTGGGCAGTGCTCGCTCAAGCATGAATAGTTTTCCAACTTTTTGGTGTCATTTGAAGGTTGACTTTATTGGCTTTCCATGTATGTAAGTCTTTTTCCCCAAAGTGCTACGTTTTTTATTTGGCAGCGATTTCATACGTGTATAGTTTTTTTTGGGACGCACTGTAGTAATAATGAATAATAGTAATAGTAATAATAATAATAATAATAGTAGTAATAATAATAATGATAATTGTAATAATCTTGGAAAAGGGGAGGAAATAGTTTTAAGTCTAACAAATGAAATTTTTACATCATTCAGTGTTAGCATGTGCGTGGCGTTGGTATTCATTATGTTTCAGATGAACAGTTGAAGTTACAAGATTGCTGTGTAAATGTCCTGATTGAAGATATTGATTCTGTAAATACACTTAGTGGAGAGAATGAAAGATGATGCAGGGAGATGACATAGGAGAAAGGAGGAGGAGAAGGGGGTGGGGTGGTGAGAGAGATGGGATGAGAAAGAGGAGATAAGAGAGAGGGAGAGAGATGGGAAGAGAGGGAGAGAGATTTGGAAATAGTGGGGGAGAAAGAGAGAGAGAGCTTGGAATTAGAGAAAAGCTCAATTCTCATTTTTAACTAGCATTTTAATGAAACGTGCTATATTTGATTAGGGTTATATTTTCAAATTTCACTTCTTGTATGGAAAAATTTGTGGTATGGGGTATCTGAATTAGCATAATTTGGTTTTAAGCCGTCAGAAATCTGTTTTCTGCAGGATGATCGGAAGTGAAGGTTCTTTGATGTCTTTGCAGTCAGTTGTCTACGGTGAAGAGACCGAAAGATTGAGCTGTAAATAAATGTGCAAATATACGTTGATGGAAAGGGGGATTGGAGTCATGGAGATGTTTGTGAAAGAGAGAAAGTGTGACGAGGGAAATGTTGAGAGAATGACAAGATGGATAATGTTTGGTTGAAAGTCATGGAATTTGACCTGACTGCTTAAACAGTTCATGAAAAAATGCAAGGTTCTTTACTTTCTTGTATTCAGAAATTTCTTCAGAGTAATTTGATATCCACTATGACTATGTTAATGTATTGAAGTGCGCATTTCTTGGTACATGTAGGTTAACCTGCTTTCCTCCTCAAACTTGACCCATTGTTTCAATTAAAAATAATAACTGCAGATATTTAAAACAAAAATTATAATAAATGAAAAAAAGTTAGATGTTAATGGATAATTCCTGGCTCAATATTTTAAAACAAAGATTTCATTTTATTTCTTTAGTCAGTTAATTCCAATACCAAATTTACATTTTAAAACAAAGATTTTATTCTGTTTCTTAATCGCACGACTTAATTAGAGTGTAATTATTATGATTTCAGGAATACTTGTACTTCACTGGGACATGTAAATGGTGTCAAATTTCTAGGGGTACATTCGTCTTCTTCTGTAATGTACCATGTGAGATAAGATCAACAAAAACTGGAACACTGTACTTCTAGATATTTCGAGAAACATTGGGGAAACTTAGTTGGCCTTCAGTGATGGTGATACATCAAATAGATGATTCTTTTGGTATTTACTGAACTGAATGTGTCCAATTGATATTTGAACATTGCCAATACGATGCTCTCTTTTCTAAAACTATTTCTGTAGCATTGTCAGAGTCATTTGGGATGCCTTTAAATGTATGACACTCTTCATTCTAGAGTTTCTCGCTCAACCTCTTGATTTCTCTCTCTCTCTCTTCCTCCCCGTGTCTTTCCCTTTTTCTTTATTCCTTTTTTTCTCCTCCCTGTCACCTCTTCCTCTTCTCATCTCTATTTTTCTCTTTTCCCTATTTTTTGGGGTACTCTCTTATGGGATGTTACAATAAAATATTTGGATTCAATTGAAAATTTCCCTTGCAAAAATCACAATTGATATATCATTTGTTTTAATTGAGCAAATCAATTTGATACTTCTTGTTTCAAAAATTAAACTCAGCAATATGGAAATCCGTTATTGTCATAATTTTTCCTATAGGAAATTCTCAAAATGTCAGTTGTAAGAGGAACACTGAATTGTCAGGACAAAAATGAATGTACAATGTATGAGTACACACCATATTACCATAAAAACATTTTGGAAAAACATCATGCATTTGAAATGTTGGCATGGCTGGCTTTCCATAGTTGTGGTTGATTGGATCAATCTTAACTCTTTGCAAGACGGGGTCCAACAGTTGAGTGCGAATCTGCAATCCATTGCAAGACAGTTGATTGATTCTGGGATGCGACATTGATGGCAAATGATCGGAAGTTTCTTGTAATGCTTCAATTAGTCTTTATCATTCTCTTGCTCCCTCTTCTCTCCCCCCTTCTTTCTCTTTCTCTCCCTCTCTCACCTTCTCTCTCTCTTTCAGATCACCCAAGTCTGTCTGCTCTTACGCAGCTATTTATACAGGCATCAACTAAAGTGCCACTCACTTTCAATTTCTATCCCAACAAAAGAGAATACATCTGGGAGCACAAGTCATCCTACTTTGGCAATTTGAAAGTAGAAAGACAACTAATTTTAGCTAGTTCATCTCTGGGACAGTTTTGACATATTCCCCCACATCCCGTCCAATCACAGCATCGCAACGATTTGGAGAAGAATCGATCAGTTTACCCCCGTTGTCGGGGTGTTTATCTTGACGTTTAGGCATCTTCAACATCCCAAGTGTTTATCTTCACGCTTTCAACATCTTGTTCGGATGTACTCTTACATGTAAACCTCAAATTGCGGTGTTTACAGAGTTGCCATGAAGACCCTACCTGTACGTGCACGTGTATTATGTTGCAAAGAGAGAGATGTTGATACAGAACAGAATGTGCACATCCAGGCTGTACCTGTATATTAAAAGAAGTGCTTCATTTTAGAAACCCTATTACAAAAAAGAGGTTTGCCGATTTACCACAGTGTTAATCATTGTGAATAAGAAACAACTATGACAAAAGAGATAACTGTGCATGCATAAACGAGTTTTGCCAACTTCACACTAAGTTTAAGCTGAAGCAGTTATAAGAAGTTTTCACTGTGCATTCATATTTTTCCCATGTTTATAATGTTAAACCATGGTTAAACCTGACTCTCAGTTGTCAACCTTTGGTCCACCGGTCTTTGAGCCAAGAGATGACAAATCCCACGATTTGAGTCAAATGAAATCATTTTATATTCATGATAACCACAGTAAATATATTATAATATACTGGTTAGTGTTTGCAGAGTATATTCATGCAACTAAAGGCAAGACTACATAATATTTTGGGGGTAAATCAGGCATTGTTACATATTTACCCCAAAAATTGTGATGTGAAATTTTGTCTTAATAGATGATTGCGCAATATTATTTTGGTAAGAGTTATCCCTAACAATTTATATATCATTGGAAAGGTCTCACTCTAAAAAGTTGAAATGTGCTTGTTATTTTCCTACATGGTGTAAAGTTTTTCTGATTCTAATATTTATTGGGAAGTATATTTTTTTCACATTTTTCCACATATTTTGACCTTTAAATTTCAATACTTTACCCTATGCCTTTTCTGATTGTATTTTTGAATTGTTCAGACAATTTCCTTTCAGAATATATATACTTCTATGGGTGTAGGATGTCAAACATAATAAAAAAATGCACTTGAATGAAACAATGCGATTTTGGAGGAAAGTTTGAGTATTGCCCAATATTATACTCAACTGCTTATTACAATAATGTTATGATTATTACCCTGGCTATAGCCTAAAGGTGCTTTGGCATTCCAGAAATTTTTTCCCTTTGGGTACCCATTCACCTCGCCTGGGTTGAGTGCAGCCCAATGTGGGTAAATTTCTTGCTGAAGGAAATCACATCGTGGCTGGGAATCGAACCCACGTCCCTCAGATTGAAAGACGAGTCATAACACTAGACCACAGCGCCCTTATTACAAAAATCATTTCTCTCGCATTTATTCTTCAGAGTGATGCTTTGTGGAAAACCCATTTTAAAAACTTACAGTATGTCAAATGCAAAGTACATGTATATGTTCATATCTCCCTAAGATAGCACTAGGCAGTATTTCAGATGTGCTCTGTCAAAATTTATCGATTTTTGAAGATAATTTATTTCTATCACTCGTTTGAAATTCAACCAAATTTGCACATTCCTTAATAATTTTTCAATAAATTTAACAACATACATTATGAAGCAAAAAAATAGAAATATATAAGAAATAAAGATTACATAGAGTTTGGGTGGTCCTTTTCAAGACCAACACTTGCCCATGAAAAATACATGGTGTACCGTTAAACTTACC
Organism: Lytechinus pictus; assembly: GCF_037042905.1. Taxonomy (NCBI): domain Eukaryota; kingdom Metazoa; phylum Echinodermata; class Echinoidea; order Temnopleuroida; family Toxopneustidae; genus Lytechinus; species Lytechinus pictus. The sequence goes on along the minus strand of NC_087263.1, from coordinate 11,828,665 downwards.
ACACTACTGTGTAACATACAAAATAATAGATTTCCATATACCAAATGTAACAAAATATATATCTCACCAGTGTGTATCTGGACCCTAAATGAGCAGAACACTATACCTATACAATTTCAACCAAAAGTTCATTGGCCACGCAGCTCGCGACACTGGCATTGGCCCGATAGTCCCAGACCAGTAAAAATTGCTGTCGGGCCAGTAACTTTTCAGATATAGCCTGATTTACTGGTCTGACATGACCCTTAAAAAAATATATATCAAACTGATACAAATGACATTTTTGTCTCTTTTGTAAGTTATAAGAAATGGCTCTGTCATCTCAAAAACTGGCTCTCATGAATTATGTTGTGTGTGTGTACTTTTTTTGGAGGGGGGGGGGGTAACAATAAGCAATAAAAGGCAGCAGAATAAACTCAAGCCTGTTTTGTTGTTTTTCTTTACTTTTGAGACCAATAAAAATAAAAATAGAAAAACTGCGTATCTACTGGTCCAACCTGATCATGTCGGACCAGAAGAAAAAAGGTTTAGTGTGGAGCCGTGGGTAAGGGTCATACTCACCAGTTTTACCTTTTTTGTGTAATGTGTGTACAATGGTGAACAAACAAATTGTAGGTACCTTACATTTTCATGCAGTACCATATATAAATTACAGTGTTGCTTTTTATCAGGTTTCTGTATATTCACTTTGCCTATCAATATTAAAGATAAATTCCAGTTGTGAGAACGATCTCAAAATGACTTTTTACAGAATTTAATATAATGATCACCAAAGTGTCTGTTTGTATGAATAAAAAATATGAGCCAAAGGACTCTGGAAGAAATTGTGTAATTGCTGAGAAATAAGCAAAATAAGCGCGGATTCGGTCACTTCCGTCGGCCTTTATTCCAGCAATAATAATACACTGTCCCACGTGTGCCTATCTGTGTTGGCGATCTTCAGTGTGATCGTTTTTTAGCTAGATATTATGATTTCACTAAGTTCAGTTTATCTTTATGTAACTGTACCAGATCTAGATCCACGATGATATATCAATACTTTACCTTGGTTTTACAGACTTTCTCACGAAATCAATGTTTTACTGCAACTACGTTCATTTAGCTTTAAGATCTCGAGTTTTTTTCATCCTCATTCTTTAAGGTAAAAGAAAGTAGCAACAGAAAACAATTATTTCATGAGAAAGTCTGTATTAAAATCAAGGTTAATTGCCACCATATTGTTATAGAGCTAGATCTGGTACATCATAAAAAATTATCTTTGTGAAATCATGGAATCTTAGCTGATCACTAACAGAAAAAGGCAGATGTGGGATTGTGAATTGATATTGCTTGGAAAAATACCTGACATTTCATGGAATTCTGTGCTTATTTTCCTAGAGGCATTTGCCACATTCATAAATACAAACACTTGGGTGGTCATTTTATTGGATTTTGTTTGAACTCAAGTTTGAGATCGTAATATGAAAAGTGATATTAGACATGAAATTATGCATTCTTTGTTTTTTTATCTCCCTCACACTCTACCTTTAGGATGGAATGCGTACATCTCTTTGCCCAAGCAATCTGCGTTGTAAGTGACACCGCCATCGCTAGACCCTTAGGCAAGTTCCCTCTTGTGCTGGACCATTTCTCACGTTTCGTCAGTAAGCAACCACTCAATGCACTAGAGAAGAGGTTAAGGTGAGTTCATTACCAGTCTTTTTTTCTAAAGTGGGATCTAGGGTAGGAATCAATTTTATTTCTTAGGGGCTATTTTTTTTATCCACATTTGGGCAGTTATGGAATTTGGGGGGCTAATTTTGTTTTTCACTCCAAGGGCTACTTTTTGTGCAACGAGCAATAATGCTGTAAAATCTTTTCTCATTACTTTTGGACTATACTGTCTGAAGAAAATGATTTTCTGAACTTTCTTGAAAATTGTTTGTGGCAGATCTTTAGAAAAGATGGTCGTCGCCCCAAAGCATCCAATTTCAGGAATTTTAGGGGCGATTTGGGCTGTCAAGAATTTCCCTTTGCCCTCATATGTATTGCTTGTGCTGGTGGGAACCCAGATATGTTGAGTTTATTTGAAGAAACATGAGTGAAATTGAAAACAATTAAAGTGAAGTAGACATCTTGAATATTAACATTGGATCTCATTTTTTCCCCTTTTTTAAGGCCAGCTTTTTACAATTTACTGCAGCCTTAATCTGCACCATTTTAGATAAGCTTTAGCTTTTCAGTGAACGGGGATGTTCCAGGGCTTTTGTGAGCATTTTGGGAGCAAAATATCCCTGATCCCCCATCCCATATAATCTTTTCCCTGCATCATAAAAGGACCTGTCGGACATTTTCTGTCTGGCAGTCCTGTTTTTCTGACAGTTACCATAGTAACAGTGCTTCTCAGCCAATCAAATTCAAGGAAAGCTGTCAGATCTGACAACTTTTTGAATGATAATGAAGTGCTCAAGTACTACTGAGCAAGGGGAAAAAATCCAATCTACTCTGTATTCAGTTCAGGAGTATGATTATTTGCGTTCATCTTGCTTGCCATAATACAAGATGCACAATATTCTTGTGATGAATCCCCATTCATTAATAATAATTGAATTCTATCTTTTATTTAATAAAGTCTTTGTTTTTTAACGCATACCCGATTAGGTAATGGGTGAGGTACACATCCTCCCTTCCTCCATATTCCATCTTCCTTTTCCTCATATTTTTGTCCTCTTTTTCATTCATTTGCTTTCTTTTTCCTCTTCCCCTCCTCCTTCTTCCTCTTCTTCTTCCTTCTTCTTCTTCTACTGATTCTTTTTCTTCTTCTTCATTCCTTTGCTTTCTTTTTCCTCTTCTCCTTGTTCTTTCGTCGTCTTCTTCTTTCTTCTCCTTTTCCTCCTCTTTCCCTTGTCATCCACCCGTCCCTATTTTCATTTTCATCATCTTCTTCCTGTCTTCATTCTCTTTTCCCTTCCAATCTTCCTTTTTTCTTAAATTTTTTGATGTCTTGATTCTTCCTTTTTTTTCTAAGCGTGGATATATGTAGGTTTTATATTAAAAAAATGAAATATGGTCTACCATGAGCTCAAACTCAAAGCTCTTGTTTGTGTTATGTACCTCATGTATTTTTTTTAATATCACCTTTATTCAAAACAAAACAAAGGGAAGTTACAAACAATGACAATAAGCCCAGGTTACTGTTTTTTTTTAGGACAAAGTGCAGGACTAATAAAATAATTATGTACTTCTGTTTTTTTTTCATGTATAGGTAACTGATAGGTGGTAGAATTATGATGCCTTTCATAGGAAGTTTCCGAAAACAAGGATCTTGTCTGAGGCCTATACATTAGCATTGTACATAAAGCTTGGGTTTTTGCTCAGAATTAAGTGTTAATGAGATCTAGCTAGCAGGCATGACGCACATAACAGGCCCTCAACTGCTTTCAAGTTCCACTTTTAACGTGGATACTTGAGGCCATGAATAACTACCAAATCTGCTTTTACGCGAAAGCGAAATATGACTGTTTATTGATTTTGGTTAGAGAGTGCCATTTATGTAGGCCTAATGTCAATTATAAATCTGGAAAACAGGAGGTTTGGAGAAATATCATGTTTATTTTGATTTCCTTCTTCTCTGCCCCCCCCCCCTCCAAGAACAAAAAGGGGGAAATGATGAATTACTGCATTTAGGATTTGTTCTCCAATGTTTTGATTTTCCTTTTTTTTTGGGGGGGGGGGGGGCTGGGGACACTCATTTTATTTCTTAAATAATAATATTGTATTACTATTAGCCTTGTGACTAGAGTTATCTACAAACATTCTATGTTTTTTTTTCTGCCTATTTTTCTTCACTCTCTTGCATTATACTTGTATACTCTCTTTGATTTTCAGTTTATTCTCTCTCCCTTCCCCCTCCACTCCACTCCTTCCCTTTTACTTTTTCATCTTTTATTTACTTGTAGTCTTTTTCATCATCTTATTCTCCTTCTTTATCTTCTTTTTTCTCCTCTTTTTTTCCCTTCTTTTCTCAGTTTCTCTCTTCTATTTGTGCTCCTTCTTCATCTTCATGTTCTACTTCTTCTTCTCTTCTATTCATTCTCATTTTTGTGCTTCTTCTTCATCCTCATGTTCTACTTCTCCTTATTTTTCTTGTTTTTCTTTTTATTCTTGTTTTTCTTTTCTTCTTCAAAGATCATTCTTTTTCTTTCCTTTTTCATCATCTTCATCATCATCATTATCATCACCATCTTTATCTTTTTCTTCCCTTCCTTCTTCGTCTTCATGTTCTACTTTTTAGCTCATCCGGCCCGAAGGGCCAAATGAGCTTATGCCGTGGAGTGGCGTCCGTCGTCTGTCGTCCGTCCACAATTTCAAAATGCTTCTTCTTCGCCATTTCAAGTCCGATTTCAATCTGTGTGCTTTATATGATAGCACTAGGTGGGGGATTCAAAACTTCTACACAGAATTTTAAAATTCATTAAATATGCTAATTTATGCGCATTTTTCAAAATTCACAAAAAATGCTTCTTTATTTGTCGACCGATTTTGAAATTTTTGCTTCCATCTGGTATAGCTTCATGAAATTCACCAAACTTCTACACAGAATTTTGAAATTTTGACCAGAACAATTTTTATGCTAATTTATGCAAAATTAATTTATGCATATTTTTAAAAATTCACATAAAATGCTCCTTTATTTGTTGACCGATTTTGATTTTCTTTCTTCCATCTGGTAGAGCTTCATGAGGTTCACCAAACTTTTACACAGAATTTTGATATTTTGACTAGAACAATTTTTATGCTAATTTATGCGTATTTTTAAAATTCACATAAAATGCTTTTTCTTCTTTAATTGTTGACCGATATTGATTTTTTTTCTTCCATCTGGTAGAACTTCATGAGGTTCACCAAACCTCTACACAGAATTTTGAAATTTTCAATAGAAAATTATTTATGCTAATTCATGCAAAATTTATTCATAAATCACAGAAAATGCCTCTTCTTCTTTATTTGTCAACAAATTTTGATTTTTTTTTCTTCTATCTGGTAGAGCTGCATGAGGTTCACCAAACTTGTACACAAAATTTTGAAATTTTTTCTAGAAAATTATTTATGCTAATTTATGCAAAATTTATTCATAAATCACAAAAAATGTTTTTTCTTCTTCATTTGTTGATCAATTTCAATTTTGTTTGCTTTATATGATACATGTAGCTCGAGGTGGTGATACAAAATTTCGACGCAGAATTTTGAAACTCATTAAATACGCTAATTTATTCATATATTTTCAAAACTCACAAAAATTACTCATTTATTTGTTTATTGATTTTGATTATTTTTGTTCCATCTGAGAGCTACATGAGGTTCACCAAGGTTCTACACAGAGTTAAGAAATTTTGACTAGAAAATTATTTATGCTTACTTTACATGTATATGAAATTTATTCATAGATCACAAAAAATGCTTCTATGTCATTTCTTCATCAATTTCAATTATATATCCTCAATTTATGTCACCAATATAATTCACTACAGTGTCAACTGGGCTGAAATTAAAATTGTGTTAAATTTCATTGTGAGATGCCGGATGAGCTCCACATCATTGATGTGCTAGTTCTCCTTTGTCTCCTCATTTTCATTCTTTATGTTTTCCTACTTGTTGTCTTCTTCCTTCTTCTTCTCCTCCTCCTTCTTTTTCTGTTATTCTTTTTTTTCTCCAAAGTTCATTCTTTTTCTCCTTCAAAGATTCTTCCTCTTCTTCTTTGTTTTCATCCCCTTCTTCTTCTTCATCTCTTCCATAGTCATCTGCCTACTCTGCCTCTTTTCTTGAAGTATACCTCATATTTTTTACTGAATGATATCAGTTTGATCGTTTAGATACTTCATATATGGGAGTCCACATATACTTGTAGATCCAACGGCAATCTTTCCTTTTCCATACATTGATACGACAGTGAAATATGTTCTATTCATTGATTTCATACAATATTCATTTCTCTCTTGTTAACTATAAAACATGTGCTTGAAGGCATGATAAATTGACAACTTGTGAAGACTGCAGTCCAAGTTGATGAATTGAATAATCATGCAATTATTTTGTCAATGTTTGGAGATGCCCAGATCATTAGGAATGAGAAATGGAAATTATGTTTCCCCTCAAGTTTAATTTCATTATAACACAGTTTGGACATTTTAGGTAGGAACATGCATATTATAATTCAATTTACAATACCTATTTTTGAAAGTATTTAATGGTTTAGATTTTTTGATTTCCTAAGGGAGGGAGTTCCATATAAATGGACCCGGTAGATTATAGATTTTTTAAATAAAGTTGTTTGGACACGTAGTAAATGAAAACTATCCATAAATCTTTTTTTATACCCTTGAACCTGATAATTGAATGTAAGCAATTGGAAAAGAGATGTAGAAGGAGGTCATGGTCACATAAATATATAGATATTCCAACTTGAAATACTGTAAATACAGATCATTAAAAGGTAGAATTTTAAGGGAGTGAAAAATAGGGCCACTGTGGGCAAGAATAGATGAATGATTCAAAATTTGTAGTGCACGTTTTTCTAATTTTATGACCTTGTCCAACTGGTATGAAGAAGCATTTCCCCCACACAATACAAATATGAAATAACAATGGAATTATATATTACTCTCAGAACTTGTTTTTCTTTAAGAATTTCATAAGATAATATAAAAATGCATTAACAGACCCACATTAATAAAAAAATGAGGTACGCCCATGTTCAGTTTTTTTTTTTTTAAGTGCGGTTAGAAAAATAATGACTTAATTTCGGAAGGCTTCATTTTATAAATGCAATGAATAACTTGTTTTTACTATTAAGGGATGCATAACGGGGTCTATTTTATAGGATATGTACAACATGTGTGGCATATGAATATATTTTTATGTATTTTCTCTTTTCCTATTTTTAACAGAAATTTGATAGACCATGAGGAATAAGTTGTATGTGATTCATGGACTACTCTACTGTGTTTTAGTGTCGGGCCAACAAGGTAAACTCTATGTAAGCTGTTCAGCTGTTATCAACCGCATAACTTGAAGAAAATGAGTCAGCAAATTTTTTTTTATACGTAAAACTAAAATTACGATAATAGCTGTCTTTCTAAGTACCAAATATTCAGTTTAATAGCTAAGCCCACAAAGTAAACAGCAAGACCATTTATTTGAGGGTGAAACATTAAAACTTGCTAGTTACATGTATTTCTTTTTGAGATGATGACCATCCTATGTGTATTTTTACAACAATACAAACTTGTTTAGAACTATATTTCCAGGCCGACTTGCAGGCCATTTATAAGTTTGCCTACCATGGACAAATTGTGCTAGGGTTTCAGTTCATATCTTGTTCATCTGTAGTCAAATGCTTTACAGTGGTGCCGAATGTTCCTTCATTTAGCAGATATATTGGTTTTTTTCAATGAAAATACAGCGTATTTCATTGAAAACCCTTTTTTACCCGAAATCATAGATAAATCCATGGCTATGACAGAAAGTTGAAATTACTTTTTTTTCATCCTAGAATCCTTTATTTCATCTCTCAAACTACTGCAGTTCTATGTATTATTTTGTTCTCCCCCAGTTTACCATTTTGTATGATAAATATGTGAAGAAAAAAGAATCTGGTCTGAAGCTACCAGCCAAATTTCAGTCGTCGTCGTTACATATCAACATTTCCCTTGATTTGCACAATTTGTTTTTATTGCAAATAAGTTACAACAGAATGTTTTGACTTCCAACAAGAATTTATTGCAAATTTCATTCATGAGGCTCACATTTGAACAGATCTCGAGATTTATAACCCCCTGCTTGTTCCTCCCCTCTCAGGAATTCATTCCTGACATCTGGTTTCCGAAAACTATTAACCTCTATGGATAATCTATAAAACATCCCATAATTTTCATGTTTTGAGTCTTCAACTGGATGTAAACATAGTAAACATAATGTTACATGGACTCTCTTGAATCAAGTGTTTCCTTTTTGTTTGTGATAAAATATTACTTTCATATGCTTTCTATACTTTGAAATTTATTTGTGCATCATGGGCCTTTACCAATGTTATTTGAAAGTGCATGGTATTAAAAGTGCTTCATAGCCAAAGTAGCAAATAATATGCATCAAACAGAGTGTGACACCAAGACATTGTTACAAGCATTCTCTTCTGTAAAATGTAATAACTGTACTGTTCATACCGGATAATGCAATATGTAGTATGCATATTTAGAACCCAAGGGAAACAATATATTTTGAATGATCAAACTTAATAGCACTCTTCCAAAAGTTAGCTTTAATTGATTATCATTTAGAAATTGTTATCTTGTAATTTGTTTAATGTCATTGCAAAGAAAGCGACAGAAATAGCATGTACAGATATATTGATATCATGAATATATTTTAAGTCATCCCTCCCCCAGAAAAGTAATGCCATGAAATATAATGCAGTATATCAAAAAGAAAAAAAAAAGAGAAAATCTATGTATTTCCATACTATATATGTAAATCCTCATTTCCTTTCACAGTTATGCAGAACCACATTTGTATGTTACTTAAAGGGGTAATCCAGGCTGAAAATTATATGATTTGAAGAGACTAAGAAAAATCAGACAAAAAAAACACACAAATTTTATTGAAATCCTAAATCGGACAAGGAATAACAAAGTTATGGTATTTCAAAGATTAAATTATTATTCCAGTGAAACAGTTTGAGGCATGTCTTCATGAATATTCAATGAGCAAACTGATGATGTCATATCCCCACCTTAACCCCACTTTTTTTGTATTTTGTTATACGAAGTTAGGTTTACTAAATAGGTTCATTATTGTTAGGTTACGTTTATTCAAATGTTTTCCTTTAAGAACCCATAATTTTGGAATAACAACTAATTAAGTGTATTAGACATTCATTGCTGTGACTTATTTCATTACAAGGGAGACGTTTCATTCACACATGTATGAAGCATGAAACAATTATGATATCATTTAATAGCAAAAGAAAAAGGAGAGTGGAGATGTAACATCAGTCCATCTAATGAATATTCATGACAACATGCATATATAACTGTTTTCACAATATATTGCTAAACTTTAAAATTCAATAACTTGGCTATTTGTAATAAGATTTTGATGAAATTTTCAGCATTTTGCTCTGAATTTTACTCTATTTATTTAGATATGAATATTTTTCAGCCCGGAGCATACCTTTAAGACAGACTTTTGGAGTTGCATTTCTTTATTTATGCAATCACAGCAAACCCACTTCAGCTTACTGGCTGAATTCATGTTGCTTGAAGGGCTGATTCTAATGTCTTGCACCTTCATGTCGTGCAGTTGCATATTATTTCAAATAATATGTATGTGGCAAGTACATGACTTGTATATTACCATAGGATGTTCTTCACATTGAATATTTGCATGTATCTCCGGAGACATTGCCTCTTGCCCTGCAGTATTTATATTTTAAAAAACCCATGAAGTTTGGCTTCTTTATTTTTAACATGATTACCCTCCTTTTTTTCAGAATCACTCTGGTCCGTGATACATGCACTTTTTACCTCAAGGTTTTTTGTTTATTGTATGTGATTAACAATGCTGCTGTAGGCAATCTGACATTTGCTAGCATTAATGAATTTAACCCATATGATCCAAATCAGCTCTGGGCAAATTGGGCAATAATAGTGTTATTGTGAATGTTCCTTTGTTGTATTCCTTTGGGATACATGTGAGAATCTAAGATTTTTCTTTCCCTCTTCGCTTCTTAGAAATCATTGCTGCTTGATTTTCTCACTTTTGTGTGGCTCATAGTTTCATGAATTTGTGATGAACCAGAATGGTGCTTGGGGCTTTTCTTAATACTTTTTAATAAGTCATAAACCTAATATTCATAACTGGGGATTGCTTTAATGGAAGGACTTGTTAGACGTTTTATCCAACAAAGTCTGTGTTATCTGATAATTACCATAGTAACAGTGCTTCTCAGCCAATCAAAATCAAGGAAAGTTGTCAGACCCTGACAACTTGTCAGACAAAAATGTCGATGAAATGCTCCCTTGAATTATACTGTATTTCCACTGATGTTTTTGTCATTAATAACGAACGCCGTAAAGACAATTTGGGGCATACATATTATGCCTACCATATTTCAAATGATGCAAATCTGTTCATATGTTGTTAGTGATTTACAAATCACTGGGGATCACTGGGGATCCTTTCTTGTGGTAAATGATATACACCAAACTATCTTTGATGTTGATTTATCGCTTAAGAAAGGATCACCAGTCATTCATAAAGTCACCTGTAATTCATGAAACACGTAATGGAACCCTTTTGGTATTGTGTTCTGGGTAAGATGAGTACTTATGAAGGCTATTTGATATTGATGAAATTATCTCTCATTTAATATTTAATATCTATTGAGGCTTTCAATTTTACAATTCATTTCATTTATTTCTTAAAATGCATAGATTTATAGATATTATAAATGCATACATTATAATTCAATGATAGCACATTTAGAAGAAAACAAAATCAATAGCAAAGTATGTCTTTGAAAAGTACAATTAAGTAGCACAAGTAGGAGGAATAGTAACAAAATTATAAAGAAAAAAAAAAGATATTGAGGACAACCTAAATTATCATGAAATATATTCAATTAATATAGATATTTCAAAACGGTAAAAGATTCATCTTGATACTCTTATTGTTATCATTGATCCTCCTGTACTCTTGTACCTAGTGGAGGCTATCCTTCCCCCCTTCGTCCCTCTTTCTACATCATCCGCAGATTGTTTCTTCCTTCGTTTTGCATTCTCCCTTTCCCTTGTATAATCTTCCTCTATAGGGTGATTCCATGCTTTCCTAGAAAAATCAGCCCTTTTAACAACATTTTCTCACCCACTGTCCAAACAAGGGACTTCAATTTGTTCTGTGGTAATAATTAAGTGCTACATGGTAGTCTTGTGAAAAAATGAGAACAAAAAAAAATATGTCCATGGGTGAATGAGAGGTGAAAATGTCGTACAGGGCATCTATGTTTCCCATACGACACACAACATTTTCACCTTTAATTCACCCTTAAACAAATTTTTGTTTCTTATCATTTTTTTTTCAGAATCATGAATAACCACTAGAACTCTGTCATTGCCACAAAAAAGATAATGCTCATTCAGTCAATTAAGAGACCTGAAATTGTTGTCTAAATGCCCTGTACGACTCGTATTGGATCGCTCTATAATGCGATCCTTTAGTTTCTCATTTCTTTATCCATTTCCAGTATCATCTCTCCTACCATCTCTCTCTCTCTCTCCCTATCCCCTTCCCTAGTTCCTTCTTTCCGTCTTTTTGCCCTCTTCCTTTTCCACGTACCATCCTCTTCCGCTATAATGTCATCCTTTAGTCTGTAAGTTTAATTTTTTTATGCCTTTTTCCAGTATGATATATCTCCTACCATCTCGTTCTCACTATTCCCTTCCGCTAATCCTCCATTCGCCATGACTCCTACCATTATCCTTGTGTATATTCTGCTTCTCAATACCCAGACCCCATTGGCCAGCCATTTAAAATTCACCCAATCCTTGCAGATCCCCCATTGCAGCACACAAAAACAAGGATTACCATATTAAATCGTTCAGGAAGAAGATTGGCCCTAGAATGCATCCTTGGGGAACAGTTTTTGCCGGGATTGAGGGCCGTGTTTGAGGTTAAAATGCTATCTATGAAAACGTAATTGCATTGTCATTTCTCTACGGGCTCTACATGTATGTTCTTTATGTATTTATTAATTTTTTTTTGAGGGGACCATATAATTACTATCTATCTAAAAGACGAATTGAAGTGGATGTTTATAATGATTTCACTTCAGTTGATTTGAGAGACTGTAGGTGATCTTTTCCATGAGAACATGTAGAAATCTAGGCAGTATAGTTTATGCTGAAAACTTCAGTCTTTGCTAAAGGCTGGATAAAAGATGTGCCTCGTGATATAAAATTTGTAGATGTTCTGCAATTTTTTTATTGTATATCTTTTAGTTATACTGGCCTATCATTATTACTACTTTTATGATTGGTTTATTGCATTAGATGTTATTGTTGTTAATATAAAAAACATTCTTTTATTTTTGGGAAACATTTGTTTTAAATAAGTTTTGAAACTTGAACTTCAAATTTCTATCATCTTAAAGTATATTGATATTTCGGAAATCGTACATGGTAATAATCTTATAGGGGAATTTGAATCTACTTGTGTGTTATTTTTCTTATTCTTTTTTGGCGGTTTCCATATCATTTTGTATTCCACATAAAACAAGAGAGATTCGTTTTATGACAGTTTTGACCATTAATCCCTTATGATAATGTTCTTTATATAAAAATAAATCATAGTGAGAAGTACAATTTAATTTTGAAGCTCTTAATGGATTTAAGAGAATCCTTGGTGGCAGAAAAATTAAAACTAAATTCTATATCTTGCTGCATGTGTTATTATGATTTATTTCAAATGATTTATTAGAGGCATAAGATCTTGTTTAGTATTGCATGTACAAAAAGGGCAAATGTGAAAACCTCTATGTTCTCTCTAATATTTATAGAGTAGAATAGCAGTGTGAAATAATGTTAATGTTTTATTTGTGGGATTGATAACCTGAAGTATTGGTTTAGAACACCCCCCCCCAAAAAAAAAAAAGAGGAAAAGACTACAAACACTAGAAACTAGAAAAGAAAAATTGACAAGAGTTGACATCAAGCCTGTTCTTAATTATGTGCAAAACCGTTTTATTACTTTTCCTCAATATAACGTGATTTATGATATTAATGTGATACCATTAATCACTTCAAAACCAATTTAGAAAATCAAAACGCTTCATAGTTTACGGGAAAAATGCGGTGAATAATTTATGGCATATTCCCTGAATTTCGAAGAGAATGTTTTCATGTTGTTCCAATACGTTGCAATCGATAAATCTTGATAGTAAATTTGTTGTATTGTTGATGTAGTAAACTGCTATGACGATAATCTCGATATATCTTTATTTAAAAAAAAGTCATTGGAAGATTTTTTTTCTTTAAATTTGCACAATGATATCCCTCTTTTCCGTAATACGCGCGATGTACTTTCACATTTTGTGGATTACACAGGTCCTTATATATATTATATATATATGTATAATCCCAAGGGCCTTATGTTCCATTTGTTTAGTTATTTTTATTTATTTATTCAATTTTTTTTGGGGGGGCATAATGCCTAATCCCCCTTTTTAATATGAGCATTCAGATGTTGCTTCTTTTGCCTGCCACTGAGATTTCTGAGATATGAGAATTTAAAATAATCGGCATTTTGCTCTTTCTATCCTGTGTTATAATTCAACAATGAAATTCTTGTTACAGTGTGCTTTTGTTTTTGTTCTTTTTTTTCTTAGGTTAATATTTATTTTTTAAGTAATTCCTCAAACAGCTATGCGCACCGGAATCGTTAGACTAGGTTAGCCGGGGTAATGTAGGAGCGCCTTCAGCACCTAGCAAGGTGGATACGTGCGCTATACAAATCCTATTTTATTATTATTAGATGAAGTCCTGTATGTATAGAAGGAAAACCATTAGCTTTTATTGAGATATATCGTTAAATAAAAGCAGAATAACTGTCTGACAGTGACTAGATATGTTTGTATACGTATTATTCTGAAACGTAATATTAAACATGCGTATTATTCAGCCTGTTGATGCTTAATAATTCGAAATAACCAAATATGAATCGCTTATGATGTATTCTGCAGGAGCTATGCAGATAGAATGGGTTATGATATGTACATGTTGGATAAAGTTGTACCAGTTGCACATATGTATATCTTGGACTTACGTGGTCCTTATTACCGCAGTACACTTTACGACTTACCTACTAGCCGATTGCGGAAGAAACGGCTTTCAGTCGCATATCTTCTAATAATAGATTGAGTTGATGTAAGATTCAGATTATCAGTATTCTTATATCACTGTTTTGATTATGATTATTTCCAAGCTACTAATTCGGTATTATGACCAGGTGGTCTCAAATTGTTTCAAATCTACGATCGATACGAATTAATTTCTACCTTCTATGTGGAGGAATCAAATGTCCACTTAATCATGTTAATAGTTTATCTGGTGATTCAGAAAAGTGCATAGAAGGATGTTCCATGTTTCAACCTTATTTTTTTGTAGGTGTCATTAAAAAACTCGGGTCGTAGACCAATCGTAAGGTGTGCGTTGCTGAATTCATGTATGATATTGTACCCCGATCATGCCGACCTTCTTTGTTTATTTTGTTTGCTAATATTTTGCTATGAACAGTGGCTCGAGGTACGTTATTATGTAAGAAATTGGTTGAATATTTCATGATTATTCTTTATGAAAAGAAAATTAAAAAAGTGTTCCGTACATTTGCTTCAGAAGGAACCACTGGATAAGCTTTGTTTTTGGAGAAAAAAATGAAAATATGAATAAACTTTGATATGATTTTGGTAAAACAGAATTAGAAGTGTTATTATTTTGTCATTTTTTGCTGGTGTTGGAATCGAGTGTGTAGCCTAATGTGTGTGTGCGTGGGTCTGTTCGGGCGTGCGTGTGTATGCCAGTGTTTTATTCCCTTACTATCCTGCCATTGAGTTCACAATTTTCTCCCCCCTCCCTCTCTCTCTCTCTCTCCTCCCATCCACTCTTTTTCTTTTGTTTCCTTTTTTGTGGAGGGGGTGTGACTATGATTTAGCGCGTGCCCATAATTTGAATATATGTACGTCCCAATACAGGATTTTTTTTTCATTTTTTTTATCTCACACACACGCACGCACCGCCGTTATCCATCCACCTTGCTGTAGATTTCCTCTGCTTTTAGGTTTTCAAGTCTTCCACCTACATTTGTGTAGATGAGTGTGGAGTGAGGGCACCCCTCACAGGAGAAAATAAAAGTACTTGATAGCGATAAGAAAGATAAATAAAGGGTACAGGAACGACAAAAAACATAAGGGAATGGGTGAATTTGGACATTATTTGCTGGATATTATGTTACAATCTGTTACAACAGATCATTGTGTTTGGTCATTTTACTCGCTCAAGATTTTCAATTGTCCCCGTACGCATCGGTGTTCCCCTTCAAAAATTATGAACATATTACGCCCCGTCATCCCTTCCACACCCCACCCCCGGCCATCCAGGCACCTCCCACCCCTCCCTTTACCCCTGTCCTATTTCCAGTTGCCGCTCCGAAGCTCAGGATGAGATAAGCGTTGATTGATTTCTCTGGCTTCATCGCGCTTTTCTCTCTCTCTCCCTCTTATTCTCCTTCTTTCTCTCTCTTGTTATATCGAACTTTTCCGCAGACCAATGGAGGGTCATTACCCGATGTGTAATGGTGTGAGATTTATATTCCGTTATTTTATCGTGTCCCTATATGGAAGATTGATCGCCTCCCAGATACGGAGGGAAAGGACAATGGTAGGATACCGACGTCGTACCCCATAACGAACCGGTGATTGATTGCCTCGCCGAGATATGATTGAGGGCTAGGGACGTCGAAAAGGAAAAGGGACGTGAATCACTTGCCCCTGCCGGTATATGAAACCAAACAAAATTACCCTCAATCATATTGTCTTCGTTTCAGATCAGTGATTAATGCTATCATAACTCCGGCATCTATTTTAGATGCGTCCCGGAGGCTAACATGAGTGAATGTTATTATCATTATTTTTTTTTCAAATGAATATGATATCATGCATCCTTTAAACATGTTTTCTTCATAAAAAATACCATAATATTAAATTCAAAGTTAAAAATAGTCATATTGTTCGCTTTAACAATTATAATGGCTGAAGACAATTTGAAATTAAGAATAAGAAAAACGGTCTGCTCTCTCCCTCTTGGAGACATTATTTGCTGGATCTGTTGCAACATTTGCAACAGATCATTGTGTTTGGTCGCTTTACTCGCTCAAGATTTTCAAAATTGTCCTCTTACCTTTGCCCAAACTTCCCCCTCCCTTCATACATATCTTGACCGAATTCCCCGTCATTGACAATGGTTTATTTTCAATTCGCCTAATGCCAATTCGTCCAATTGTCAACTGGTCTACTATCATTTGGTTTACCATCACTTCGTCCACTCACCACATGGTCTACTTTCATTTAGTCTAATGCCATTCCGTCTAATAACCAGTTGGTCCAATAGCTATTTAGTCCATGTACCATTTGGTCTAATTGGACTAAAGTGTTAATCATGTAAAATGAATGAAAATGAAATGGATATTAAACCAACTGATTATGAGACGAAATGGTGATTAGACGAAGTGATGATTGGACCAAATGGTTATTAGTCGAATCATTGATGGACGGAATGGCATTAGACTAAATGAAAATAGACCTTGTGGAGAATGGACGAGTTGGCTGTAGACGAACTGGCAATTTACCATTGATAATAAGGAATTTTTTTGCTTCATAACGATGAAAATCCAATCTTTGTAGGAAATTGGTAAATCAAAAACAGAAAATTTCGTCCTGGACTCTAAACAAACGACACAATTATTTGAAATTTCTCGTCAGCTCCAAAACTAAGGACGAAAGCGTTGTTCTGGGCCTCAAATTTTCGACAAAGACCTCCAAGTAGTATTCTGTCATTTGACGAACATTTTTAATAAATTTACCCTTTTCTATTAGACGCACTGGTTATGAGACGAAATCATCATAGACGAAATGGTGATTAGACGAAGTGATGATTGTGACCTAATGGTTAATGGACCAAATGGTTATTAGTCGAATTGTTGATGGACGGAATGGCATTAGACTAAATGAAAATAGACCATGTGGAGAATGGACGAGTTGGCTGTAGACGAACTGGCAATTTACCATTGACAATAAGGACCTTTTTTGCTCCACGACGCACGACAGATTCAAGTACTTCGAATATGTATTGTAAAATGCCCTTCATAACGATGAAAATCCAATCTTTGTAGGAAATTGGTAAATCAAAAACAGAAAATTTCGTCCTGGACTCTGGACAAACGACACAATTATTTGAAATTTCTCGTCAGCTCCAAAACTAAGGACGAAAGCGTTGTTCTGGGCCTCAATTTTTCGACAAAGACCTCCAAGTTGTACTCTGTCATTTGACGAACATTTTCAATAAATTTACCCTTTTCTAGAATCCGTTATGCGTCGCGACCGGTGGCGAAAACCCCCTATTTGTCATATGTTGCCGCCGGATCTACACGCACTTCCACTTTTCTTTCCGCCTCCCCATGCCGACATGACAAACATGCCGAAAGTAGAATTATTCTCTTCACCCCGAAGAATAACGCTCTGTCATGACGAGTTTTGCTCGGACATTGGCCAACATCACATCCCTTGAAAAATCTGAATCAGGGGCAAGCTAGCTCTGACATTGACAATTTCTGATTTTTTGTTCCGATAAGCTTGTTTCTCGAAATGTTTCTGCGTTCTTTTGTGTTGTTGTTGATAGCTAAGAAAAAAGTAAATTTATTGAAAATGCCCCAACCACAAGTGTTTTTTTATATGAAAACTTCCAGGGGCTCCCAATCCCATGTTTTTATCTAATTTGTATATAACTGTATTTTTATGATTGGCTGATTGAAATAAATTTTGAATTGAATTGAAAGTTATTACCAATCAGTTCGTTTAAAAGTCGGTTTCATTGGTTTCAGTGTAGAAGCTTAAAGCAGACACAAACCAATAGCGCCATCTCGAGTCCTCAACTACTCATACCTGGCCAGTTTCTTGACCCATCAGGCTTGTGTAGTCCAGTTATATAGACCCACTTGAATGATAACATGCTAATTAACCCATCAATGCATTTATACCGCAATAATTATGTTACCACGTAGCAAAACAATTACTTTTCCTCTCAACATTTTAGTCTCTCTATAGGTCAATTTAATCTCTGTAGTATTAGTAGACACCTACAATCGTATATTTTAAGACTATGTATTTATAACACACTCAATGAGAGACCACAACCAGTTCACTCCCCCCTTTCAGGCCTACTTCGATTTGAAATGTATACATGTTTATGTAATACCTTGCTACAATTTTGGCAAACACACTTTTTTTTTAAAACCATCAATACTTTGAAGAACGATTCCATCAAATTATTTTATCAACTACACCACTCATTTACATTAAATTGACCTTTGACCTTGTATTATTGCATAAAAGTAACGATGAACATTGCAATCAGCGGTGCTTCGATTTATTATGTTCAATGAGCCGAGGCGATGAGCATAATGAAAGTGCATGCGCCATGCAGTGAGGGGACATTACCGTGATGGTGATGAAGATGAGTGACACATTCAGCTTCAATAATACTGTTTCCGCGTTGGTTATGCCTTGTCTGCAACACTCAATCCCGTTAATTGAAAACTATCACATTCAATGCGAAAGCCGGCGGAAAGGAACAGTCCTCCTCAGATATATATTACATCTTTTTTAATGTTTATCGTTCCGTTGATAGCATGTTACGTTTACGAGGTGTCTACGATGCTAGGGTGCCGCCAATTGGCATAGCACAAAACACAGATGACTGCATCAATGGTATGATGAGAGGTTGTGAAAGAAATGTAGATGGAGTCAAAGGGAAGGACGAGAAAGGGATGCTGATGAAAAAAACGAAAAGGAATATGATAGAAGGAGAAAACGAAGAATAAAGAAGGTGAAAACACGGAGAAAAGGAGGAGGAGGTGAAGAAGAAGAGAAAGAAGAAGCATTAAGAGAAGATAAAGGTTGAATAAGAAGAAAGAGGAGGGGGAGGCGAAGAAGAAGTAAGAGGAGGAGGGGAAGAAGAAGAAGAAGGAGGATGAGGAGGTGGTGAAGAAGAAAGGAGAAAGAAGAAGAAACTAAAGAAGAAGGAGGTGTAGAGGAAGAAGAAGGAGACGAAGACGAATAAGAAGAAAAAGAGGAGGAAAAAGAAGACGATCATTAAAAAACTGAGTAGAGAGAAAACAAAATAAACGAATTTCATTGTTCTAAAATTATTTATTTAATTTATTCATTCATGTTTTATTTGTAACATTTGATAAAATAAGACGGAGGGTAATCCGGTTCAGTTATAAAAAAAACTTCTTTACAACGGAGCCCTCCACCTTTACAAAGAAAATATAATTAACACATCATTTTCGTTCACACCGAGTTAAAACTCAGCTCCCATGAATAATTTTGCAAAGGTTGCAGAAAAGGTGTACAGAGTATACAAAGAGCAAATAACGGTACGTATTGTAAAGTATGTGTAGCTTTGTAAGAGTTATCCGCTATACCGAAGTTGAATTCGAAATTATTTTAAATTAAACAAGCAGCACCGTCAAAATTCAATTGAAATAACGATAGGAAATTGCCAACTTTGAATGTTTTAGGTTTTGATATTGTTAAAATGAAGGATTCTTTTGTATTAATAGATTTTTGACATATCTAAAAATATTCACATTTCCTGTTGTTGTCTTTTCCTTCTCTCATCCCCCAGGTCCTGAAATTTTATTTAACTTTATTTGTTTTTCTTATTTTATTCATTTTTTAAATTTTATTTTATTTATCTATTCATGTTATTCAATTTATATTATTTTGTCATTATTATTATGTTTTTTTTTTTTTTTTTTTGGGGGGGGGGGGTGCTCTTGACACAAGTTGTCATGAGTATGACATGTTTGTTGTAGAAATGGTTCCTCATGTTATCCTTTGAAGATCCCAAAACAAAATAATCTTAACAGCACATCCAGAGGTAAAAGTGACAGGGCTAACACTATGAGGTTTTGTTTTGAAAATCTTCGTAGAAATACTTTGATGCCCCCCCCCCCTCCGGCTCGGAACACGGGATTTGAACGTGCAATAGCAAGCCCTCTTTATATTAAATACCAATCAAGCCACGACTTTCACCGGGAGTGTCTCCCGTCAAATTGGATGGGACATCCCATTCAGCACGTCAAGCTTTTCAGGCTTCAATCATCGTATCTACGAGTCATCCTCGGACGTGGTCTAGTTTTCACTGTCAAGCGGATGAATTCCGGCATAACACTAGGGCTTTGCCGAGCTGGTGAGGAAGGGGAGTGGGGGAGAAGTTGGGACATCGCCAACCCGTAAAAGTATGATGGGATTAACTATATCAAAACCCCTTTTGTTCTTTTAAAGAAAAACGAAAACACTTGGGACCATGCACCTCGGGGGAAAAGCCCTAGTAATAACCTACTTTGAAGAAGATTGCCCGGTAGAAAATATCAGAAAAGAAAATTCGGGTGGTCATGGTGGTAAGCTAATTGTATCACGGTGCGGATGGAGAGGGGAACGAGGGAATTTAGGAAACGTTGAGTGCGACAGTTCAGTGACCGAAGTCGCATGAAAAGAGTGGGTGATTTTCGTATTTCTAGTACAATTTTTGTTTTGCATGCATCATTTAAATTTTGGGTTTGGCCGGTGATCTTTCCTGCTTGTTTGGTGATTCTCTCAATTTCGACAACCCCCTAAGAGACAACACAACTAATTCATATAATGCTCTCGATGAAAGATTGGTAAAACAAAGTAAAGATAGTCATATCTACATTAAATTATTTAATTTTCCTGAGGAAATACATACGTTGTACAGCCTTTGATAGAACAGACTTGCATTGGTCATTCCTAGAAAACTTGTTATCGATTACATGCAGTACCTATATACTTATATAATTCAAGTACTTCAATATTTTCTTCTTTCATAGTGATGGGTAATAAGTCTTGTGAGGAAGTTGTGAAATTAAAAAATAGTTTCTTTTGTTATAGATGTATTAAGCAGTAGAAAATTACCTTAACACCATTCTACGAATGTATTTACTTCATATCTGTAATTGGCTTCATCACTACTTTATAAGACCTAGTATCGCTGTGTCGTCAGCATATTTCACAATCTTAAAACATCATCTTTTGTCGCTTTACAGTCATTCGTATGAATAATAAACAGAGGTGTCGATAAGATACACCCCTGTGGTAATCCGGTATTGACTGTGATACAATCTGATGTTTTATTTAACAGAATATTTTGTATCCACAAAACCAGAGGGCGTAACATTCAGTATATAGTCTTTCAACACGATTCGGAGTCTTATTTTGGTTGATAAGCTTATCAACCAAAATATGTTTGAATCGTGTTGAAAGCGGAAGGGAAATCTATGAATAATATCCTTCCATAACAAGCAGCTTTATAAATATGTTGCAAGACAAAATGTGGAAGTGAAAGTACCGCATCATTTACACACTGGTAAGCAAAGTGCATTACATCAATATCTTATAACACGCTAGGGAACAAGTATTTCAATAAGATTCTTTCAAAACTTTTCATTAACTGCGAAGTGAGAGCTATTGGTCTGAGAAGTCTTTTGCCTTTGGGAAGCTTTAGGTGATTTCGCTGCTTGAATAACAATAGCCGACTTTGAGACATAATTTTAATCAAGGGATTCCTGAAAAAGAGTGTGGAATTAAGTTGCTAGTTGCCAAGCACAAACCTTGAGCAACTTTCCACAAATGCCTTTGTGTCCCATTGCTCCACACAAACAAAAACCTCTCTCTTTCTCTACAGTTAAACATAATTTAAACAACGCAGTTTATTATGTGAATCGCACAGTAGTTGTTTAAACAGTTTAAACAAGTTTTTAAGATCTTAAACAACCATGCTTAAATTATTGATTTGAATTTAAACTTTGTTGTTTAGATTTTAAACACTTGTTTAAAATATTTAAACAACTACTATGCGATTCACATAGTAAACAGAGTTGTTTAAATCATTTTTAACAGTGTACATCTTTCTGTCATACCTGTCATTTTTTCTCCCTTTTTTGCATTTTCTCGGCATTTTCTCCTTTTTCGAATCATAAGGCTTACTTACCCTGCATCTTATCTATCAAAAGATGAAAATGATACCACTATAATACCTTGCCATTCGCATTGTTGTTTTAAGAGGATTTTCCCAATTTCCGCTAAAGCCCTTTGGGGAAAACCGCCGATTTAATTACACGCAATACGAAGCCAGGCCCTGGTATCTTATCCTTAATGGGCGACTTATTAATATTTGACCTACAAGGTTATGAAATATGCTGGTGCTTTGACCATTAAGATATGCCTAAGCTTGTCAGTTGCTTTACTATAATAGTTTGAACCGCCATGACATGCTTCAACAAGCCCCCTGGGAATCTCCACTTCATTGCCAACAATCCTTTAGCTCATTAATCTGTCAAACCCATATTAAACTCCAAAGACCTTCAGAAAAGACCAAGAAGAGCCCTTGTATATTGAGTGCGGGCCATTACGGGATTACTTGGATTTGTGCCTTCGTTCACGGCCGCGGGTGATGCGCTTGTTGTAACGGCAGCCTGTTCAGAATTCCTAGTCTATGATTGGTCAACAGTCCGCCATCACGTGACTCGTTCGTTGCATTTGCAATGTCATTCATGTGGCGCCATTTATTCAGTTTAATCACTTTATTGTTGCTTCATTTGGTCCGATTTTTCCTTAAATTAAGACCCCCCTCCCCCACCAAAAAAAAAGAAAAAACCTTCTTATAATATTTCAATTTCTTTGACATTTTGTGCATGATGTTTCGCTTTTTGTTATCCATGCAATTTGTTTTATTCAGCATTGATATAACAAGTGGCTAAAGATGAGAATATTTAGCCAATCAATAATTTATTAATAAGAACTGTCCATCTGTGTAATTAACTCCCTTATATGAACCCCTTGAGTGCAAAGACAAATTCAATTAATACACGAATGATTAAATTATGCTTTAGCATAAATAGCAATTTATAGGATGATCGATAGGGTTTTCTATTAATCAATGAAGAAGATCGAGTTGAATATTATGTTTTCCCTTTATCTCATTTTTTTTTTTGGGGGGGGGGTGGGCTATCAAAATTCAAAATTGAGTAATTACGTGGATGTTGAAGGGAACAGTGTCTAGGCCATGAAGATGTGCAAGGCTTCGTGGCCAAAAAGAAATGACCG
Source organism: Lytechinus pictus (assembly GCF_037042905.1). Taxonomy (NCBI): domain Eukaryota; kingdom Metazoa; phylum Echinodermata; class Echinoidea; order Temnopleuroida; family Toxopneustidae; genus Lytechinus; species Lytechinus pictus. Next base: position 11,805,675 of record NC_087263.1, on the reverse strand, counting down.
TTTGCGTTTTTGAAAGGTAATCTATTTGGATGAAAAAAAGAGGCGAGAAAAGATGGATATTAAGTCGGTCGGATCATATGTTGTTAGGAATACTTTGGACTGCGAAAAAACAAAAAAAAGAAGGAAGAAATAGGTAACTTGGGAAAGAGATGTCATTAAATATTCATCTGTATTAATTTAGTTTTTTCTGGTTAAATTATAATTGGCAGGGCCCGCTGGGAGAACAGTCCTCGGAACTGAAGTGGCTACCCTGGGTAAATATACCTTTATTATTATTATCATTATTATTATAGGCACAAACAATTTTTTCGATAGTGATAAAATTAAATTTGATGAATAGGGAAAGGGAGGATATATATGTATGTATACTTTGAATTTCTTTCAAATATGAAAACAACGGTAATGAAGAGGTTGCAAAAGTGCCTATACGTCTTGAAACAACGAAGTTAAAAAATCAATAAATAAAAGGCCTATTAGAAGGGGAAGATCTAAGGCAGGGAGGGGTTATCTTTGTGATCCAATGATACCTTTTAGCTTCTTAAATTCCACATTCAAGCTGGTCTGGGGCATAGGAATTCCAATTAAGGGAATCAAAGTCCAAAGCAGCCCTGCAAATACACCCAGGCGAGTAATTGGAGGTAGGATGTTTGATTGCCGTCAACTTTTAATGAACATCGCCATGGCAACGCATCCGTGCTACCATTCCCGTGGAATTCGATCTGCAAAAGAGGGGTAAATGCAGACAAGAGTACAAAGCTATAATTGGAACGGGGATTTTTTATCTACCCAATTTCATTCGGACCATCTTTAAATTTAAGGTCGAACTGTTCAAACCTGGCATCTGGGTCGCTGCAATTAGGTGATTAGTATGTACTTTATTACTTTTGTTAAACAAGTTTAATATCTAAAATTGCGGAGAGGGTGGAGTAAAACTTGTTTAACAAATGCCTTGAAATGAGGATAAAAAGGGGGGACATCACAGCGAGGGAGAGAGGGGTCAGCCGCCATTTTCAATCATAAAAGAGGGATGTGTTGCTCCAGATGGAATTATACTTATGCATTTTCAAGTCAGACAAATATGCCGTTTAACAAAGAAATTCGGGAGGGGGCAAGACGGCCTATTTCTTTTTTAATGATGATGATGATGATAATAATAGCAATAACGGATATAAATATCAAAATGTGTCTATCTACGGTTGTTTTATTCGCCTTGTATTTTGTTTTATACTCCCACAACCGACGCCAGACCTTCATTTCTATTATACTTGGATATGCTATGTACATGGAACCGATAGTGACTTCTCATATATATTATGAGGTCAGGAGTTATCGGTGTGTTGACATATCGGGCATGTCGTTACATGTTTATGGCAAATGCGAATTGAGAACTCAAGTATATTCCAGTTGGCATTCATCTACATGGTCTTATATCATTTATAATTACAATCAATAATGACATTGTACATTTTCAGCAAAGCTGTAAATATTTTCATTTTCCATGATGAAATTACCAAACTTTTTAATAGGTGTCAACTAAAATTACTTCATGAAAATACATTCTTTACTTCCTTTTAATAATTGTTATCGTCCAGTGAAAGAGCTGTGATGTAGTAGTTATGACTCTCGCCTTGAATTCAAAGGGTCGGGAGTTCAAATCCTACCGCCTTGCATCCTTTGACAAGGCCTTAATCCACACCTTGCAGCTCTACACCCGGGAGCTAAAAGGTACCCGGTAAAATGTGAAAGTCATTGCCGTTTATCCGGTGATATGCGCGCCTCTTTGGCAACTGTTCGGAATACTCCCCAGGGAGTGGAGGATATGCATACTTTAAGTCTTGGAATTACTGATTGAATCCAACGACTCGAGTAATAATAAATCTTTTTCTTCTCTCTCTCCTGCCCCTGCCTTTATCCTACTTACCCACTCATCCAAACCCACTTTCCTCTCACACACTCACGTACTCAACGCCATTTCTCCCACACCCACACCCTCATCGTTTTCCCCTCTTTTCCCTTCTCTCTTTCTTCCCACTACTTGTGTTTACAATTATTCTCTCTCCGTTCCACTTTAATATCGCTTCGCATCTACCCAATAATCATCTATCTTGCGTGAGACGTCCTTCCCCTCCGAGTTGCGACCTACAAAAACTCTCCGACTGTTTACCATCTCATCGATCTTAATGCACGGGCGTCAATGGACCAAAAAGTGGAATACACCACAATAATTACTTCCGTTTTTGTCTTTAAAGGCCACCGCACACCTTACGACTGTTCGCGATCCGATTTTGGAACAAATCGCATTTGCTCATTTTCTGAAGATGTGAATGGAACACATCATTTTATTTGAGGTTTAAATTAATTGAAAGAATACTAATATAACCATTTTGAAAAATTGCAAGCCTTTATTTCGGAGTAAAGGCTAAATTAGTTTCAAATCGTAGCCAATCGTACGACTGCTATGACGTCATTACGACTAGATATCAAATTCGCTGTTATTCTAAGAAGGATGATAGCATAGTCACAGATTTGAACATAGGTATTCGTACGATGATTTAGAACATTACACTGTAAGATATTATAAGTCTCAAGGTTAGCATCAAATTCTACTACATTTTATTCTGAAATCGGGTTGCAGACCAATCGTTAGGTGTGCGGTCGCCTTAAGTTAGCGTCAGCTATGATGTATGGCCTACAAAATATACAATGGCGACGAGTGCTGTAATTCCACTTGCGTGAAATTTAAGACTCATTTTTCAAGAAGTCTTGTCAAAAATATTGTACATGAAACGTTCAGGCCCGTGTCCTGAAGTCGGGTATTAATTTAAACTCTGGTTTCAAGTTTTGGTTTAAATATGGATAGCCAATAATAGCATAAATCTCTAACAGTATAATTTCAATGTATCAGCTTATTTTTTCTCTCAAATCATTCTTAACTGTTTCGGAAGGATAAATAAGATAGCTTTCTTCACCATTCACGAGTTCGGAAAGAGCACAGTAAACATAAGAAACATACAATTGTTTGGACAATTTTGACAATTTTGGCTTTCCATAATTTTACCACAGTGTTAGACCATGGTCTAAGTTAAAACTGACATCAGAATACAGGCCAGACTATACGATGGTGGTCTCCCAGTCTGCGCACCTAACGATATAACATTTTACATGGATATCTTTTTATTTCACGAAATCTTGAAGTTGATAATGTTCCTTATATTATTTTGAGTGAGTGTGCCAAATATCTCGTTAAAATTTGAAAGAAATATATGATTTTCTTGGAAAAAACCTCAGGCAGTCATTTTCAGATTGAACAAAAAAAAATGGTGCTTCATGTCTGCGCACCCATTCACTTTGCACACGATCCGGGGATTTTGATGAGAAAGGCTGCATTTTTAGGACGTGACATAAAATGCCCAAAATTCAATATTTTTTCAACATTTTGAGTCGGATTTTTTAATAAATATCTTTCTATGTATTGCATGTGTATAGTTTGTGTTCCTTGCGTGTCTTCTTTTACTAGAATTGCGCAGATACGCGTATGCGCAGACAAGGGGACGGCGCAGACTTGGGGGAACTTCAAATCTCACGTTGAGCATGTATATACATCATGTACATTATGCATTGACGCCATCTTAGGGGCTGAAGTGCTATATGGGCTCACGCGCGTTGGTGATCTGCAGCTGGCGCATCTCTGACAACCCCCATTGCGCGTATTCCTATATCCTCTTAGGGAGGGCGCTAAGAGATAATGACGTCACATGCTTGAGTTCTATTGACGTTAGTGGGACCTGGGGTGGTATTCTGAAAACGTTCTTATCTTTGTTCTTATCTTTGTTCTTATCTCAATGAGATAAGAAGACGCTAAAATCATTGCAAATCGGTATTCTGAAAATCTTCTTAACGCGTTCTTATCTCTGTAAGGACTGCCTCCTTCTTATCTTCAACACGCCCATTTTTAAGATATTACCAATCAAAATGCGCTTTATATTGGCAGTTTAACCAATAAAAGCGTTCCTTATGTGAAGAGAATATCATGGGCGCTGCGCGTGCACTGTTTCTTGCGCACTGCGCGAAATAGGCATTTTATACGCAATGACTGATTATTATTTCGAGACACGTGCACAAAATAAAGAAAGAAAGAAAGTAAAGAAAAAGGGTAAAGAAAGCAGTTACGAATAAGAATAAAACAGGAAGAAAGAAGTAAAGTAAGTAGGCAAGTAAGAAGACAGAAAAGGGTCAGAATGAAGCAGAAATTTAAAAAAATAAAAGGATCAATGCAGAAAACAATGAAAGAAAGAAAAGGTAAACGAAAGAAAGCAAGCAAAAGGAACTTTAAAGAAAATTTTAAAAATGAAAAGAAATAAAAAGGAAAGAATACAAGAAAAAAAAGGAGGAATACATAGAATGATAATCAATGATAAAAAGAGGAATATAAAATTGAAGGAAAAATAAAGAAGGAATAGGAAAAAAAACTTAAAGGGGAAAAAACGAAAAAGTACAAAATAAACAGATTAAAAGGGATAAAATGAAGGAATAAAGAACCAAAAAAATTTAGAAAAAACGAATGAAAGAAAGTAAAAAAAGGAAGGAATAAAAATATGTAAAAAGTGAAGGAAGAGAGAAAAAGGGAAAATGAAACAAAGAAATAAAGAAAGAGAGGGAGAGAAAGAAAGAGATAAGAGAGGGAAGATAAAAGATGAAAGGAAAAGTAAAGCAAAATTGAAAACTAAATAAAGATAAAAAGTAAGGTAAATTCAAAGAAGGAAAGAAAAAGAATGGGAAAATAAAAAGGCAGGAAAAATGAAGAATGAATGAAAAAACGAAGAAAGATTAATGGAAAGAATAAAGAAAAAAGTGAAGTATAATTTACCCTAAAAAATGAAGAAATAAAAAGATTACAAAAATAAATAAAGTGAAGGAAGAAAGGAAAAAAAAACAGAAAGAAAGAGAGAAAAGGTGAAAGAAAAAAAACTTAGTCAAGAAAAAAAGGAAAAAAATCGGAAAGGGAAAATAAAAAAGGAAGGACCCCTCGGTAGACCAGCAGCACCATGATTGATGTTGCTGAGCAGGGCCATCCTCCCGTTTTTCATTTATCAATTCACATGTATAATTTTATATGTATTGTTATTTGTTTTTAACGGAAATAAATTCAATTAAAAAAAAGAAAAAGAAAGAATAAATAGAATAACGCAAAAAAAATAAGGAAGAAGTTAAAAGATTCAAAAGAATAAAACAAAATGAAGAATGAAAGAAATGAAAAAAGACAAACAGATAGAAAGGAAGAAAAAGCGAAAAGAAATAGGCCTAAATGAAATAAAGAAAGACAGAACGAAAGGAAGGACGAAAGAAAGAAATAAAGAAAAAAGGAATAGAAAAAAGAGACAGGCAAAATAAAGGGTGAATGAAAGAAAGGTTGGGAGGAATACTTGTTACTACCAGTGGCCATCGATTTTTAGCAAGAAAGAAGGCGGACAGCGTAAGATGTGATAACCCTCTAGCTATCTTAAATATTATCATAAATATCGTAAAGAGATAAGAAAGAAAAAAGATAAGAACGTTTTCAGAATACCACTTATCTTTATTTTGTTCTTATCTTTTAGCGCGCTTTTGTATCATATGCGCGAATTATAAATTTACGCGCTCAGCATCGATGGAAAGCAAGATAAGAAAAAGATAAGAACAAAAGATAAGAAAAAGATAAGAACGTTTTCAGAATACCAATTTGAGAACGTGACGTAGATAAGAACAAAATTAAGATAAGAACGTTTTCAGAATACCGCCCCAGGCCTTTAACCTCTCCCCATCAGCACATACAATCATCTCACCACCTGAACTTTTTTCTTTTCGCTTCTACCGGGCAATAATCTTCTGTACTTACAGTTTCTACTTTCAAACCTTTTATGGGAAAAAAGCATTATCCTGGAGAATTTCTCTTGTATTTCTGTCACTTCTTAATTCCATTCTGTATCATTGTGCATGCGATGTATTTAATATTTAACGTTTTATTCCAATTTATGTCAATGATGTGGATGATGAAATTAAATGGAGAATTTATCTTGTACTTGTCACTTTTTAATTCCATTCTTTATTTTTGTATTTATGCATGCGATGTATGTAATATGTAACGCAGACAAGGGGACGGCGCAGACTTGGGGGAACTTCAAATCTCACGTTGAGCATGTATATACATCATGTACATTATGCGTTGACGCCATCTTAGGGGCTGAAGTGCTATCTGGCTCACGCGCGTTGGTGATCTGCAGCTGGCGCATCTCTGACAACCCCCATTGCGCGTATTCCTATATCCTCTATGGGAGGGCGCTATGAGATAATGACGTCACATGCTTGAGTTCTATTGACGGTTACGATAATGCCCCCTTTGGGAGTAATATGTGGTCGAGCTCGTTGTTTAATAACATTCTTATGAGACAAGGCATTTATATTAAAAAATCCCCAAGTGAATGCTAACGATTGATTGAAATTTAAACCAGTGTCGGAATTACAAGTTTACAAAAATTTATTGATTTTCGTCAATCAATGATTAGACCTATGTGGCGAGTGAGGGTAGGTGGATAGCTGAAAAAAGAAAATTCAAAACGATCAAAGGATACTAGCAGCCGAGGTTGGAAAAGACGCAAATATGTTTTCAGCAGGGTGAGACTGGGCAAACCCATCACTCGAGTAAAGTGGTCTAAACACGGCCTACGGTGACTTGTGTACAGAATAAATCGAAACAGCAAGTTTTGTATGAGCTAGTCTTGTGTGAAGACTGAAAACCCACTTGATGATGAATGTGTCAACCAGGGTCTGTTCAGGGATACTAGACTATGACCATGACAAAGTTTAGTTAAGTACTATCGATATCCATAAGCTGAATGGAGCCTATAGCTGTACGCACGCACGCAATTCCGTGACGCACGCCCGCACGCATGACTTTTGATTCCGAGGAAAATTAATCCACAACACAATAAACAAGTATATGGGACCATACCAACGCGTAATGCTACAGTCACACGGCCACTTACGGTACCTGCGGATGCTTACGGATGAACTTCCGTAAGGAACCGCAGGGATCCGTGTTATCTGTAAACATCCGTATCCATCCGTAACTTCGGCAGGACTCGCAGACATACCCAGATCCACAGCGGGAATTTTGAAATTCTCAAAATTTTGCTGCGGATGTAATAGACGTAAGCATCCGTGGAATAATATATACGTTATCCATGCGTAAACCCATCCGGACAATTAAGTGTGCGGATCATTTACGTGTATTACAGTAAGACACGTAACTGATTTGCACAGTTAATTACCGTTAAGTAATTCTAAAGTTTTTACATATTCAATTGGGCTTAATAACTTTTTTTTAAACAAGTCTAGGGCTTTTTCACACTTTCAAGGTGGGGGTGGTTGTTGAAATTGAAATCTAGTAATTATTGAAACCATCTACAACCAACCTTTTTTCTTTACAATATTGGAATGAAAATAACAACAGGTTTTTTTTCACCATGATTCGCAATTTCCTATCAGGCAATTTAATACGATTTTTCCCCATCACCATGCCACGGTATCACATAATTTTTTTATATATCACATTTCTGAACAATATTTGTTATCTTTTAAACCAAGCATGAAAAAAAATGTTTCACATTGCAAATACTACCGAAACAGATAATATTGTAGCTTTCTTGGTTATTATTCTGTCATATCTACCATACCTGTCGAATGGAAAATGTTTGCAAAACCCCTCCTAAAAATAGATTCATTATTAAGAGTAAACTAGCATGAACGAGATAACGAAAGGATGTAAATTCATTCATAAAATGTGTGTTGAGAAAATCTTTAAAGCTCCTATTCACAAAACAAATGATACCTTTAAAAATTCTTTATCGAGAACATTTAGTTATTTACAACTTAAATTCTTCATAATATCCTTGGTGTTAACAAGTATCTGAAAACTGTTGGTATAACAAATTCTGATTTAATTTCTGAATAAAGTTAACTTTTGTTCAAATTTCCGTTATCGGGAGTAAAAATCACCCATCTTCAATATAATAATAAAGTCCGTAACATAGCCGTGTAACTAAATAGCATTAAGCATCCCACGTACACACACTCAGCAGAATAAAAGTATGGAACTCCGTGCGCGCTTGACCTTTTGCTGTTCGTGGCAAAGGTTAGTGGTCTCAAAATAGCGCGTGGAAGCTCAGTAGAAAGAAGAAATTTAGGAAAATTGAGAGAATCACCAAACAAGCAGAAAATATTAGATGCCGAACCCCAAATTTAACTGATGCCTGTAAAATAAAAATTATACTGAAAAACGAAAATCATCCACTCTACTCAAATTGTGTTTTCATGCGTTAAGGTAAACGACTTCGGTCACTGAACTGTCGCATTCAGCGTCTCTTAAAATTTTTTGGTCCCACTGCACTTACGGATGCAGAGAGGATGTAAAACCGAAAAGAATCTTGCCATCCGTAGGAAAATGTTATATGTATTCGTTGTGCACTCTTTGCATACGTGTTTCATACGCTCTATATCCATCCAGCATCCGTTCAATGTGATTTCATTATTCTCCCATTTTGTCCATTTTAATTGTCTGGAGTGGATGAAAACGGATGGAGCCACCCCAAAAGTTTGCTTGTACGCAGTATCCGTTATAAAAACTTTTCGTGTCCGTCGGTTAGTGGGACCAGGCCTTTAACCTCTCCCCATCAGCACATACAATCATCTCACCACCTGAACTTTCTTTTCTTTTCGCTTCTACCGGGCAATAATCTTCTGTACTTACAGTTTCTACTTTCAAACCTTTTATGGGAAAAAAAGCATTATCCTGGAGAATTTCTCTTGTATTTCTGTCACTTCTTAATTCCATTCTGTATCATTGTGCATGCGATGTATTTAATGTTTAACGTTTTATTCCAATTTATGTCAATGATGTGGATGATGAAATTAAAATGGAGAATTTCTCTTGTACTTGTCACTTTTTAATTCCATTCTTTATTATTGTATTTATGCATGCGATGTATGTAATATGTAACGTTTTATTATAAATGTTTATGATGTGAGCAAAAAGAATTTTCATGTGGACCATAAAATGAAATCAAATTGAATTGATATCGATGGTAGGTATGGACTACATAAAATTTGTTTTGCCGTAGCAGCTGCAAAAAATCTGAATGACATCCCTCTTCAAATCATAAATGTTTTAAGTATTCTTTTCTTCCAATCTTCCCTTAAAACAAACTTTTCCGCTCAATAATTCGTTTTCCTTTTAATTTTGAACAATCGATAGTGTTTTCTATCGTAAATGCGATTATTCTTTTTTTTTAAAATTACTCGCTATGGTACTTCTTGTTTTAGCGCCTCTAAATATCCATAATTATTAATGTTCATAAATGTTTTTTATTGAGGTTGTGATATATGTTCGTACAAAGACATGAACACCGTGTTGTAACCATAGCATTAAAACATAATGTAATACTAATATTAAAGTTCTTCAAAAAAGTTTATTGACATGGGCTGTAAAAATACCATAAACCATTCCAATATTCTGTCATTAAAAGAAATGTTGATGTTGTTTAAGGCACATTTTTTAAAATATAAAAATCAACATCAACAGTTACAAAAGTAGTGACAGATACAAATTACCGTTGTAGGAACAGTTGTCAAGACATTATTCATTTATTGAATACGCACGTGGTGTTGTGATGGAAGACACATTGTCATCTGTCTGAGGTCGTTGCCGCCAACAATGAAATATGCCATCGCTTGATCTGCTTATTACAGACTCGACTTCCTTCGACGGGGACGGATCTGAACGGTAATGTTCTTCTTTCAACCTATGTAGGACTTATTGGACGGTATTCTGAAGTAGGGTGTAAGTCAGTGCTAAACCTATGAGAGGTCAAAAAATGAACATGTTTTGTTTACATTGCGCGCTCCTTGTATTCATGGAGCTATTTGTCCAGACTCGACGGTAAAGAAAATTATTTAAAGTTGACTATTTTCACACAGTTCTGAAATTCTAAACGATTAAAGGGGCCAAAGAAGTTGACAAATTCACCCTCTTTTCCTACAGCCTTAAAAAAGGCCACGATTGGCTTTCCGTAGTTAAACCACAACTTTAGAGTTTAGACCAGAGTTCTCAATATCTTCCAGAATACCTTGGGGTGCTGCCAATGGAGAAGAATATACGAAACACCCCCAACACCCCCGCTTCCCAGGGCCATGGCATCAAGCAGGCCCTTACTCCACGGACGCACAATCACCAGTTCTGTGCACCCATTCACAGTACACTTGCGCTGCGTTGATCTGCTTACGTCACTTCACACTGCAGACGGAGGCGGAGCCAACATGCCAAGATCTTCGAACAGCAGCTGAAGCACACGCAAATAGACCAGTTCTGAGTTACCTTTCATTTATTTCATTGTGATAAGCAGATTTTAAAGCAAGATATTATGTAAACATGCCTTACATAGCAGGATGAAGAAATTACATAAACCAGGTGACGAGAATATCACTCCAATTAACACTCTATGAAGGTATTTGTTGCATTTCTTCTATGAATGAATTAGCATGTTGTTATAACAAGTACTTGGCCTACTGTATAACTCCAGTCCGTGGACTCATTTTTTTTGTGTGGATCCAATGAAAAACATAAATCAAAAGAATATTTGAATAATCAAGACATGAAAGTTGGTGCTTATTTCATTAAATATTAAACCACCATGTTATTTTAGAACAAATGTCCTTTTATCTGATCATGCGCAGAATGGAACTATTTCGGCGTATAGTGCTTTTTATGCTTCCATTACGTGATAACCTATATGTTATATCACTACCCAAATTGGCTGTCCGTCTGGAATCCGGACAACTTCCATTTAGATGCAGGCACTTGACTACAGCTCAAGAAAGGTGAAAAGATCACGACAAATTTGGCGACTAAATTCGCGATGTTGTAAATTCCGTCATGAATGATTCGCGATTTCGCCTATTCGCGATGTCCCTTCAGTAGCACTGTGCTGAAGTTACTATGAAATACTTAAAACACGGGTAACTGAGAGCATTTTCCGCACAATGAAAAAAAAATGCCTCCAGTAGGATTGGGGCCTGTTCTCTCCCTCCAGAGATCCGGTCCTGGTTTTTAGTAAGAAGTGAAAATAAACACATTGACTCAAATGAAACTGTGCTTGTGGTATATGTTTGTATGCTTCCATGTTCGGAGGAGCGTGGAAACCGCGCCAGTTAGTTTGTCATTATCCAAAGTAAGCTCAAGAAACTGGCAACTTCGAGTCAACACATAGTATAAAAGGACGCACTGCATGGAAGAATATGTCATGTGCATGTTTTCACCAATGAAAGTCTTTAGAAGGAAATAAAACATTATTTTCTCCATTACACACCAGGGCCATGGGAACGATTCCCCTCCCCTAAAGGGTTTTTTTTATTATTTTTTTAAAAACAATATGAAGGTAGTTTTGTTTTCGAGAAATTTGACAAGTGAAAAAAAAAAACATTTCGCAAAAAGAAGGTGATTCTGTTTACATTTCTGCTTCTAAGCATGCCTACCAGATTTTTTTTTTTTTTTTTTTTTTTTTTGGGGGGGGAGGGGTGCAGCGGTGAATAACACACGTAACACCCCGAGCACCTCTGCTTCCCAGGGCCAGGTCACATACGTTTTCTTTGCTCACCGAAGACGGTAGGGGAGGGACTGACTCGTCTGTATTTATCTTTTTTCAGTTTTAAAGATAGGTATGCCATTAAACGTAACATGTAGAACAGGCACCTTGCAAACGGTAGACATCGATGCTCTGGAACCCAAGTTAATAATCGTAGATGATATCAACTGGCCAAGGATAAAGAGAATCGTTTCAGATACATTCATATTTATCTTCAAACTCCCAGGTACGCTGTCAAAGCATTTTTAATATCACTAGGGAGTCTTCGCTCCGAGACGTACGGAGGGTTCAAGAGGAAATGTATTGTCAAATGTCATTCTTTACAAAGCACAAACCAGAATTCTTTGTCGAAGCTTGGTCAATCAAAATTACAGTTTTGTCTTTGACTCTGGACGAATGTCATATTTACAAATTTTCGGTTGCTCCGATGAAACTGCTGTTCCGGTTCACCAGTTTTCGACAAAGAACTCCCAGCTTTTTTTTTAGTAATTTGACGGTTAATTTTATTACATTTACTGTACATCGTGGAGCGAAAATATTGTCTAGTTTGTGTTACGCTCAGGTTCTGGGAGCATGTCGAGAGTTGTGAGAGAGACATGACCACTGCTGAATTGGAATTGCACCTCTGACGATGATGATGATGAGAGAACCTCCGATTTCCCATGGCATGCCCCTCTCTCTTATTGTCTCTAATACTGCCCATATCTGTCTCTTTTTTTCTCAGTGCCTTCTTATACCCTCTGTTCACTCACTTTGCTATCTTGTTTTTATCCCCCGTGTCAATGTTACACCCTCTCATCAATTTCTACATCTCAGACTGTTTGCCCAATCCGTGTCTCAACGGAGGAACATGCATGGAAACACTGGAAGGTTTTACTTGATCCTGTTCAGCCAGGTTTCAAGGACCAACATGCGCAGTTGGTGTGTAAAAAATGACCAGAGAGTCAACAATAAAACGTATAGTAGGTAGTTTTCGAAATGAAGACGTTTTAAGTGTGAGATCAGTTCGCTGCTGTCCTGGTCCACCAACTGTCGATAAAATCCTTTTAGCTCTCCATTGTGATTTGACTTCCATTTTCGAAGGAATTGGTGCGTTGCAGAAAGCCGCTCCGTAGTAAATGCGAAAACTACTTACAATCATCACGCCTGTCGAGTAGTTCTTTTCTTGTCCCCTCAAATTTCTTGAACCTTTGCCTCGAATTCGATGTGGTAAATTGTTGGAAGTTGCACGCTGTATCGGCTGATGGCTTTCTCCTTAAACATAAAAAAAACACATGAACGCCGATCTTCACCCATACACCTTGGTAAGTTATGGTAAATGCCTTTGTCACAACACATGTATGGTCTCGTTCAGATGCACATTACCAGGTGGCGATGAATATCATCTATCTCTTCATAGGTCCATGATAAAACTAACCAATGAGGAAGAACTAGGATGAGGATGGGTAAATGATGAGGGTGATTATGTAATGGAAGATTTTTCAATAAAAGAACCAAATGTTTGGATGGAAAGAAGGAGCAAATCTGAATGGGAAACGAATGAAGGTGACGAGGAAACAAGATAAAGAATGATGTGATGGAAATGCAGCGAAAGAAAGCTATCTGAAATAGATACCAAACTGAATTGAATTGAAAACCTAACTTAACTTAAAGTAAAATCAATTTTAAAAATATTGTCCTACATCAAATAATTATAGGCAACATCTTTGTTTTCCTTTGGTGTAACATAAGATCTATGCCTGGATTCATCATGGAAAAAATTTGAAAGAAGTTGCTACAAAAACCTGCGATCATCACTCTTTTGATGAAGCCCTGTGGACCTGTGTTGATTCCACAATTGATGAACAGTCATGTAATGCAAGCTTGGTGTCTATTCACAGTAAAGAGGAACAAGATTTCATAACTGCATTCCAGGCAATGTGTCACAATGATGTGAGTATTTTCAGGACTAGGTTGAATGCATGGAATAATCGAGGTACATGGATAATTCGTGTTTCTGTTTCAGTCATGAAAAAGGAAAACGGAATTCAGCTCTGTGGTTCTGTTTTTAAAAAAAAAAACGCAAAAAACATATTGCAACACCCTTTCGCTCTGTGATTTTGTTTTCGCAACAGAAACATTAAAAAAAAATCCCGAAAACTTTTAGACTCACTACGACACTGTACAACGCCCAAACTGAAAAAAACAGCCCCCACCATGAATACCGATCGAAACCCATATCTTGCCAGCTTATTATGTTATACGCTGGTTTACTTTGAATTATGTCAAGATAATGACAAATGGCGCTTGAACAAATTGTTGACGTAAATGGCGCTCATTGATATTAATGAGAGAAAACCAAATCAGGGAGTCGACGTCAATTTTTATGTTTGCGGTGCGAAAACCAATCCACAGAGCGGAAAGCGTGTGGTGATTTGCTTTTCGCGTCCAGAACCACAGAACTGAATTCCGTTTTTCCCTTTTCATGACTGAAACAGATAACCACTTATCCATATGTACCTTGAAATGCAGCAATTGCTTTGTTTAGCCTTTTGAATCATTAAGAAAACGTTTGTAATAGCGCTTTCAGTAACTCGCTGGTCGTAAAATTTTGAGTTTATGAATGCCGCGTGCTAAAATTAGTAGAGCGGATAAAGCGAACAATTGCGCAAATTATGACTAAAGCATGAAACTTTCACAAGTATTAGTATATACGCCATAAGATTTATTTCAAAGATGGGAGGTAGATTTACATATGTCATTTTCGGCCGTTGCCATGGTAACGGATTAATTTCTAAAAGAAATAACATATATCCCCTGTTAATGGTAAATAAACATGGTATAGATGACCAAAAGATATATTTCAAGCGTCCAATTGAATACATATGAAATTTAGAAATATTGAAGATCAACGAGTTTCAATTTGTCCTTTGCCATGGTAACGGCTTTTTCTCCCAGAAAAGTAAAAATTTTGTTAAGAAAACATTGCAGAATCTGATTTATCTATAATTTCCCCCTGATATTACAGTGCTAAACATAGATATGTTGGTTGCTACGTATACAACATCTTAAGCCATTACCATGGTAACAACATAACATCTAATTTACGCTTATAACATGGTTGACAAGACAAGTGAAAAATACAATAAGAATTTACTTAATCTACATGTTTAAGTTTTGACACACTTATTCAATTTTGAACAAAAATTACAATAAATGTTCTGCATAAGTTCATCAGAAAGATGACAATTTATGTTGCCTCGGTAATGCTTGTATTAAATGAAAAATATCAATGTTGCAAATGGCCCGTTGCCATGTCAACAGCTTATTTCCCCTAAGAATGGTGAAAATATTTATACAACTGTAGAATATGATCATCAATCCATTTCCCCCAATTTTACGGTGCTTAACAGAGATACAATTTGTGGCTGAATATTTAAGTTTAACATCTTAAGCTTTTACCATGGCAACCAAATAACATCTAAATTTTATAAAGATATCATGGAAGACCAGATGAAGGTGGGAAATAATAAAAATTATCTATTCTACATTGCAACGATACTGAAACAAATAACAAGTTGGATTAACTTTTTTATAAATCGACTTGGCAAAATGAGGTATCTCGCCAAGTCGCCAAGTCGATGGCACTTTAAAGGCCCCGTAGGATTGAAATCGAATGCAACATGAATTTCAACCCATCTAATTAACGCACGTATTTAGTGTTGCTAAAGTGACTTGCGCTTGAATTTATTTTTAGTTACATTTAAACTCTCTTTCTGCTATGGGACTCAGATTGCTTTAGCACCATCGGAAACCTGGAAGCCTACTTTTGATTTGTTTTTCTAGCATTTCCCGACAGAGTCGGTATAGGCCTACCAGGTACGGGATCGACGGGTACTGGATCGGGCTTGTCAAACGCGACCCAGATGATCTCTTTGTTTGGACCGATTGGACACCGCTGAACTACAACAATTGGCATGATTGGTTAAAGTTTCCTCGTAATACGGATTCGGGCGAAGTTTGTGTAATGTATTATCCCATAGCTTTGGCATGGCAAGATGTTTACTGCTCTTATCCATTACCCTATGGCTGCAAGGTCCCTGTTCCGTGTGGCTAGCGATATTAATCCGGGGAAAGACTATGTGGGCTTCAATCCGGTTCCGACGCGATTGACATTAAAATGACGACATAATAGGGTCTATTTGGTCAGTACGCCTCATGGATATTCATGGGACACGATTATCAAATCACTCGGCTCGACTCTGTGAGCAAAAAAAAAAAAAAATGAGGGGCCAGATAAGGCTTATCGGGCAAAATCTATGTAAAGTTGCAAGCGAGCGAGCAAAACTTTCGACATGTTTTGTTACAAAATCATTTTTTTTTAAGTAGATTCAGAAAATGATATTATACAAGTATTTCAGTCATCTCTCTTTCCTTCTCTATATATTTTTTTTTTGGGGGGGGGGGGGGGGCAAGCGCCCCCAAGGCATACGTATCTGTACACCACTGGCTCGACTGGTGTGGCGCAATCAGTAATACTAATTGCAAACGAGGCCAATGACTTCTATATTTTTCATTATTATCATGTAACATCGGTTATTGTATATAACATGTATCTTTATATTCGCCATTACGTTTATTGACTAAAGCATTATTGCATGTCAATTGTATGTAATTATTATGTTATATGTATTGCGTATTATATAATTATTCTGTTTGATATACTTAAACAATTAGATAGTTACTTGATTATGAAATATGTTTTTAAAGTATTTGTGCATGTTTCAGTGGTCTTTGAACAAAAAAAAATCCTTCAATATTTCCCTTTCTGCCTGTCTCTTTCTCTCTCTATTTATTGTACATGTTGTTGTACATGTCATACTATCGCTTTTTTCATAACGCTTCTGTTTTCACTGTATAATACCTGAAAGCCAATCTTGGCCTGTTTTTCATATGTACTTTAGCTTTGAATCAGGATAAATTTTACTTTCAAATTCCGGTCTAACCTAAGACTTTAGCCTTTTTGTTTCTACCTCCCTTCGTGCCTTATTTCTTTCTTTCCGACATTCCACTCCACTTCTCCTCTCCCGTCGTTCCCCCTCCCTCCCTTCATCTCTCTCTCTCTCTCTCTCTCTCTCTCTTTCTTTTATCGCATTTTACGTTCAATCTCTACTCTCGTCTCCCTTTTTACTGTTTTAAAACCTAATAGCCTAGTACTCTCATCCCCTGTTGTAGTTTCACATGACAAATTCGGCGTGTGTGTATGTTTAAATGAATATTCGCTTCTTTATTATGATAAACCCAACCGTGTCTATATTTATTTAAAAATGCATGATAGGCCGGCCTACATATCCTTTATCCATTTATTTAGGCATGTTTTGTTTTTGGAAATGGTAAAAATAGTGCAGTGTTTTAATTCCTTAAGCAATGTGTAAATATACAGTTGGTAATTAAAATACATTCTTGTCCTTGCCTTGTAAAAAATTCTGCAATTCAGATTCTGATGATTATCAGTTACTATTTATTTTAAAACCTGAATCAATTATGGACCTTGTGTTAATGGGAAAATCAAGAATGTATTATTAGGCATAGCTTTCCTGTACATAGTGCACAAATATAACAAGTGGAGCGCCTCTGGCAGTCTCACCTACATTACGCGATTCAATATAACAGCAGTGCTGGCTTTGAAAACTACTACAAAATAATTATTCACAAAAAACACCATTTATATGATACAATACTACGTTCATTTACCCTAAATGATATTTGACCTTGATCATGTGACCTAAGACTTGTCAGTGATACTTGATAACCCCTATGTCCTCATATCATAAACTGCATTCATATACTTTGAAAGTTATAACAGCAATTTAATAATTACCTCCAACATGGCCAAATTTCATTGACCCATAAATGACATTTGACTTTGTGCATGTGACCTGAAACTCGCACAGGATGTTTTGTGATACTTGGTTACCCTAAAGACCTATGTTCAAGTCTAGAACAACCAGAGTTATGATGGTAATTCAACAAATATCCCCAACTTGGCCAAAGTTCATTGACCTTAAATGACCTTTGACCTTCGTCATGTGACCTAAAACTCGCACAGGATGTCCAGTGATACTTGAATACTCTTATGTCCAAGTTTTTTAAAAATCAGATCCATAAACTTTCGAAGTTATGGTAATTCAACAAATACCCCCAAATTGGCCAAAGTTCATTGACCTTAAATGACCTTTGACATCGGTCATGTGACCTGATACTCGCACAGGATGTTCCGTGATACTGATTACTTTTATGTCAAAGTTATATGAATTAGATCCATAAAATTTCAAAGTTATGATGGTAATTCAATACCCTCAACTTGGTCAAAGTTCATTGACCCTAAATGACCTTTGCCTTTGATCATGTGCCTTGAAACTGAAACAGGATATTTGATAATATGTGATCACCTTTATGGCCAAGTTTCATGAAATCGGTCTTTATATTTTCGAGTTATGACGAAATTTCAAAAACTTTCCCTTAGGTCAAGATTTTGATGTTGATTCCCCCAACATGGTCTAAGTTCTTTGACCCTACATGACCTTCGACTTTGGTCATGTGACCTGAAACTCGCACAAGACATTCAGTGATACTGTTTTACTC
Organism: Lytechinus pictus; assembly: GCF_037042905.1. Lineage (NCBI taxonomy): Eukaryota > Metazoa > Echinodermata > Echinoidea > Temnopleuroida > Toxopneustidae > Lytechinus > Lytechinus pictus. The sequence goes on along the minus strand of NC_087263.1, from coordinate 11,787,376 downwards.
TTATGTCCAAGATTTATGTACTACATGTAGATCCATACACTTTCAGAGTTATGATGGTTATTCAATAAATACCCCCTAATAGCCAAATTTCATTGACCTTAAATGACCTTTGACCTTGATCATGTGACCTGAAACTCGCACAGGATGTTCAGTGATACTTGATTACTCTTATGTCCAAGTTATATTAATCAGATTCATAAACTTTCAAAGTTATAGTCTCACTCTGCTTTGCAGGCGAGACAAAATATATCTAGAGGCACGCTGATTGATTGTTGCTTCCATATTATGAAGGCGCTCTCGAGCTCTACGACGACTTCAATGTGGCTCTAAGAACTCATCTCAAATCGGAGATGAGATTGTTACCATAGTAGCAACTAGATTTTTGCCCACGAACGGATATCTAGTGACCCCCCCCCCCCCCGTTGCGGTTGCGAAAGTAACAATTGTCACATATCATACAAATTGCGTTGCAGGATAGTTTTTTTTACGACGGCGCTAAAAAAATATCTTCCAATATCAACTAGCGTCGTAAAAGTCAGTTTCCGTCGTCGGGTGAAAAGTGCGCAATGACTGGAGTTCGGGGAAATTTCTCCGATTCTGCGTGCGGAAGTGTAATTTCATAAAAATTATTTCTTTTTTATTCACTTTTGATATGAGTTCAGAGAGCTGGGATGGGGGAGTAGGATTAAGCTACCCCACCATAAATATTGACAGCATCTATTAAGCTGATACATGTTTGAAATGTTAAAATATATAACCATAGTCTATTTCCAATCCCCCCCCCCTCAAAAAAAATACATACATGAATTTTAGTTTAGGGTGTGTAAAATCAATTAACAAAATTTCGATCAACTGTTGTATTAAACAGAGGTTAGATCATTTGCAGAGGTGATTTCTCTGCTTGAACTGAAGTTATTGCAAAACAAGCTTATTTTAGAATATCAATAAATTATGCCGAAAAATAGTGTGTTGTCTTTTTTTTTACAGAAAGTAACTTCAGGTATACTCATTGTCATACATAATGTCTTGATGAATGCAGTTACAGAAACGATTTTACATAAATAATAAATGATAGTAGTTATTTCCCCCTACTTTAAATGAGGGGAGAGGAGCCAAATCTTCTTCGTCTGAGGTATCCATTTTTGACGGAGCCAAAAGCATATAAAATTAGGTCACGCGTGCTACCTCCCGTGACCCGCCATGCCATGCGATAGCAAATGGCGAATACCGTATACTCTACATGCTCTATCTGAACTCGGCCTTGTGGAACGGAGGGTTCGTATCTAGGACCTAAGCTCCAACTCGTAGCTTCCCCATGTAGCTTGGATTCCAAGCCTACAGAAACCAGAGCGGTACGAAATTTGGGACAGGTATGCAGATTAAGGTTCTGACATAGCATAGAGTCAATATTAACATCTTTTGGTATGGTCTTAATCATTAACAAATAAAACGCAGCACATATTCTATCTTTGATTAGTTTCAAATATTATTATTGTTCTCTACACACTTCAAATGAAGACATTGTGATTTGGTCACTGTGTGAATTTTCTGTAAAAATTCCCTTGTCATTCTGTGCTTTCTTGAGTGTCTGGAATAAAATGCTGAATTTCTATGCCGTCTGCTTCCCAGGGGCAATGAAACAGGCTCGGTCGGATTACAATATGTATACATCAGCACGTAGTTTTCAAGTTCGATCTTTTGGCATGACGCAAAATCGCCGCAGACGATACTCAAGCAATCGCTCTTCAACAATCCGTCAGTCTCAGAAGAGGGAGTTTCGCAACGCGACTTAGAACCCTTTCAAGAACATAGAAAATGTATTGTCAAATCCCCTTCGTGGCAAATATCAACCGAGAAGTAATTGTCGACAATCAACACATCGATTTCATCCTGGTGAGCGTTTCATGAAAGGACTTGTCGGACGTTTTACCCGACAGTTACCATAGTTACAGTGCTTCACAGCCAATGAGAATCAAGGATAGTTGTCAGACCTGAAAACCTGTCAGGGACAAATGTTGATGAAAGGCTCCCCTGGACCCTGGACAAACGGCATATTTTCAATATTTCGTCAGCTCCAAAACATAGGACGAAAGTAAACTGCTGTTCCGGTTTACCAATTTTCGACAAAACGTCTCCCAGCCGTTGGTCGTGAGTTTAACCTGCATTTTCAAATCACTTACTGTGTTCTTGGATTCGTTCTGCGTCTCGTTGCGAAAACTACTTTTGAAGTGTGCAGTAAATAGGTAAAGGCAAAGTGTAAACACTCAATATTGAATGAACTTGATTTGGTTTATTTTCAATTTGATCCAATGCCAATTCGTCCAATTGCCAACTCGTCCAATATCCACATGGTCTAACTTCCATTTCGTCCACTCACCACTTCGTCTAATAATCAGTTGGTCCAATGGCCATTTAGTCCATATACCGTTTGGTTTAATCAGACTAAGTGTTCGTTGGGCAAAATCAATGCAAATAAAACGAATATTAGACCAACTGGTTGTGAGACGAAATGGTCATAGACGAACTGGTGATTAGTCGAAGTGATGATTGGACCAAATGGTTATTGGACCAAATGGTTGTTAGATGAAATGTTGATGGACGGAATGGTATTAGACTAAATAAAGGTATACCATTTGGTGAGTGGACAAGTTGGCAGTGGACGAATTGGCAATTTACCCTTGATTTTAGTAGGAATTGATCAAGGATATGGACTCGGTTCGGCCATTGACGGGAGTAAGATCCCTGGGACTTCGAACATTGTCCAAATCCCCTTTTACTATTACTTCTACTAATACTACTGCTACTACTACTACTACTACTACAACTACTACTACTAAAAATAATAACAACACTGTTGATTTTAATAACAATACACACTAAGAAAATATGTTCAACAAAACTTTGCAGACCAGTTGTCACACTTGGCGCACCTTTAAGGTGCAATTTTGTACCGTTTTGGAAAGGTGCAACTTTGCACCTCTAGCTTTCTGAATGATGCAAATTAGGGAAAGATTTTCATATTTACCCCCACCAAAAATAACAAAAGATTGTCGAGACTTCCGGTTTGTCCACTTCAGATTTTTCTACGGATCTTTAAGTGTTGCTTATCTTGCTTGGGACTCGAACTCACTGAGACCCTTTACTGACTTAACAAACCGATGTCTATAAATAATTACACGCACTCGATCCTGCTTGAAAATTTGACGGAATAAAGCCATATTTTGGTATGTACTTCCACTCTCCCATCATATATGTTCTTTATACAGGCTAGATATATTATTCTGATCCTTTTCCATATTTGTATTTTCAATTTTAGTGGGGGTGCATATGGAACTCTACCCCAAATCAAAACTTATAAGGTGCAGTGTGTCACCCAATGCTTATTTGTATCAAGAAAGGTACAAAGTTTAACCTTAAATGTGCTCACAACACGTATTCATAACGGCTACACCGGACAAGCAAAATTTCGGGGTGACTCCATCCCGTTTTCATCCGCTCCAGACAATGGACATAATGGGCGAACAATGAAATCACAGTGGACGGATGCTCGATGGATATAGAGCGTATGAAACACGTATGCAAAGAGTACACAACGGATACATAACGTTTTCCAACGGATGGCAAGATTTTTTTTCCCGCGTTGCATCCCCTCTGCATCCGTAAACCTTAAGACTGCCACGGATCCAACCCGGGGGGGGGGGGGGCACTCAGTATATTATGCATAGTGGGTATGTGCCGCGGAGGGGACCCCCATTTTTACACTCAAATTTCCGTTCCAAGGCATAGCATTTTTGTCTTATTGAGAAAAAGAACAAAGAAAGCCGCTCCAAAGCATAGCATTTTCTTCTTATCGAGAATAAAGAAATCTGCTCCAAAGCTTCGCATATTTTCCGTTACGCCGTTCCGGTCGCATTGATCTCCTACAATGAGCCGCAATTTTGGTGAAAAGCCGCGGCCGCAGAACGCTGTCCGACCATCGCCTCTGCGCTGGCGCACCCGGCGCCCGTGCCGCCGGGCTAGGTGCATGCACGTTCCATAGGGATGCATACGCATTCACACGCAGGCGACCCGTTCCAAGGACCCCCGTTTTCACAAAAATTTGTAGTTCCGAAACCCGTTCCGAGGACCCTCCTTTATACAATAAGCCCGCTCCAAGGCCCCCGTTTTTTGTCTCGCCCGCGGCACTATACCTACTACTTTTTTGGTCGAGTACCCCCCGCCCCCCGGATCCAACTTGACACGTTTTCCTACCAGGATCAGTGCCCTGTCCACGGAGGATTATTATATTGTTACTTGGGGTGCTGAGCATTGTCACAGCACCCTCAGTAACAATAGAATAATCCTCCTTGTCCAGCTAGGTCCATGTTAATTTACAGAACCCTCAACATACATGTATGTTCGATTTCTACGTAGATTGTTGCCAGACCCTTTAACTCCATACGACATTACTTTAAAGGAGCAATTTCGCAAGTAAAAATTTAATTTTTCATTACACGTATATAAGACGCACACTCTTACACACACACACACACAAACAAGAAAATGTATTTTTTTTCCTTTACCGAGCAGGTTCAACTTTGCGAGCATTTTGATAAGAATGAAGTATGACAGGAACCTAGACTATACGCGAGGTTCAAACTTGCACCCCAACCACTCACTGCGGGCCTGCGCGGCGCGGTGGCGAGTGAAAGGCTCAACTATGCTCGAATACTCGCTCAGCACCTTTTCTCACAAATGTGTACCTTTTTTGCATCCTTATTTCTTAGTGTGAATGACAATAATAATTTGAACTTAATCTCACCAAATCTACTTTTTACACTGCTCAATGCGCTTTTCAAAAGATTTTAAAACTAAATTACGAAAATTTTTAGCAGTTTTCTGTTAAGGTGCTTTTTGAAAGTTTCAGAAGTTAAATATTTGTTCGTGTTTCCAGGGAGGCTGTATCAATTATCATTGGCAAGTGCTGTATTGATAGTAATTTTCCTCAAGTTTGTTGTGTAAGTTTTCATTCCGTTAGCATATATAATACTCTCTCTTATTTAGACAGCTATAAAATTATCTCGACATTTAGAAAGGAAATGTGAAGTAAACTGGTAGTGTTTGATGGGCTTTCTTGTCGTCTATGAATTTATCGCATTAAATGTAATAAAGCATTGCAAATCTTTTTTTTCTACCGAGACTTTTTCTTCTTACATTTAAAAAAAAAAGCCCTTTATTTTGGCTCTTGGGTCAGTGGCTTGATTCTGTTTTGTATTCACCTGGGCAGTTCATCACACAAATGATTATAATATCATTTGGTAATCAGACAAAAATATAGTCATAGGGCATAGACTTTAACGTTAGTCTAACTGCTAGATCTAACTAACACGTTAACAATTTAGATCTAGGCCTAGACTGAACTTATCTAGGCCTAACATAGACCAGGCCTAGCCTAGGCCCAAATTTAGATCCACTTACCCAACTTTATCGTCCAAAAGTTGAAAATGATTCCCCATTGCTCATCAGACAGAACCACAAATCTTCGACGTTAGAACAGCTAAATAACGTTAAAACTAACGTTAAGCTTCAGTCTCTATCCGCTGAACTACGTTGGCTCCACTCACCAATATCCAGATAATTTAAATCCCCAGTCTCCAGAAACGATGATTATTCCTGTCTACACATGCAAATCTAGGCTCCATTTTAGTAACTGAAGTAGGTCTAACGTTAGATCTAACGTTAAAACTGAACTCGTAGTAGGTGGGACTCACTTTAATTCCGCGGTCCGGTCCAAAAATTGATTCCAGTTGATATTGAGTGTTGATTGATTGCAAACGATCGCTACTTTAGTCCCACATATGTAATTTCCGTGTAATTGGTAACATCTAGTCCACGAGAGGGCGCCATACACGTATACAAATATATTAATGGATCGGCTGGTCAATGTGTTCATCGAAGGTGGACCGGCTGGGAAAATACACAGATTTCGATCATATCACGAGACGCGATATGGACCAATCGCGCTTGGCTACCTGTCTGGGCTATCTCAGATAACTATATAGGACTATAGTACATTTTAAAGCAGTATAAGGTATACGTGTTTTCATTATATTGGATTTTTATTTTTGCTTCAAATCCAGAATATGTCAAAATTGTCTTACTTCATAAAATTGATATAACAACAATAACATACAGCACTTAGGATGCGCCGTCTACATGTATCTAGTTTACTATTCAGAGGCGCAGAGGGAATTATTACACAGAAGGGGGGGGGGGGAGTGTTATTTAAAATGAAAATCATGATGAGAATAGATATGTATTAAGGTTGGCTTTGAATGATTCTATAGACTTGGCATTGATTATTGTTGAAGAGAGTGCATTCCGCAAAGTGGGAACACTGTAACAAAGGCTTTCTCACCAAATGAGTATTTGACTCAACGAGTTGTCAACAACCCTGTTCCCGAACATCTTATATTTTTAGAGGGTACATATTCCGAGATAAGATCATTAAAATAATGAGGAGCGCAACCATTAACCATTTTCCATGTAAGACACACAAATCTTGGATTTGTTTTCGTTCCACCACGGGCAACAAGTAAAGTTCTTTTAGAACAGGTGATGTGCGTGTGTATATTTAGAAGTTTTACTGAGCATTTGAGCGGCAGCACTTTGCACTCCCTGTAGCTTGAGGATTTGACCATTGCTAGCATTCCCGGTTAGCATTGTACAACAATGCATTGCCATAGTCTAAACGAGAATGTATAACAAATTTAGTTACTTTTACGGACATGGATTTTCTAATACTATTAATTTATGAATTCGGAAATACAAATTCACATGGAAAGCCAAATGACAACTCATAATCAAATTGAACACCAAGGTTTCGTACACTGGGCTTTGCATCAAAAAGAGAATTACCAACATACAAAGATGGACATAATTATGGACAATCGATTACGTGACGCAATGATAAAAAAAATTATGATAATGAGAATGATAATAATCATAAAAATCATATTTGTAGCCATCATGATCACCATCACCATTATTATGACAGTAATATTAAAAAAATACTACTACTACTACTACTACTACTACTGATAATGATAATCATGATCATAATGAATAAACTACGAAAGTCCAAACACCATTTCCGTGTCTCCGTTCATTTATTAAAGTCTCTCTTTCCATTTTGATTCCTCTCTGTTATCTTGCGTTAAAATATTTTCCTCTCTCCCCCTCTGATTTCTTTCTTTCATTCTCTTCTCTCACCCCGCCCACCTCTTTCTTTCTCCCTCTGTCCTTCCCCTTTTCTTTCTACCTCTTCCTCTCTCTCTCCAGGCCCTTCGTTTCTATGTACGTTTATGCAATGTGTAGGCCTATTCCCGTACATCACTCTCTCTCCTCTCCCCCTTCTCTCGTTCTCTCTCTCCCTTCCTTTCTTCATCAATGCAACCCTTTGGAAGGACCCACTGGCGACACTCAGATTGCATCTTGATATAGGCAATCCATTTTGGGATTAATTACTTTCTGCGGTCTGCACGTAACCAAATTAGAAATGATATATTTTCGGCATTATTGGTATTCTACTCGCTGAAACAAAGTCGCTGTTTGGACTGCGTCAGCAGAACCAGGACGAGCAGGTGACATTAGAAATACAAAGTAAAAACGCTGTTTAAAATTTTATATAACGCTGATTACCATGTGAACCTTACAATATATGTTTAGCAGCTTAAACAACCATGCTTAAATTATTAAAAATTGATTATTGAAAATTACACTTTGTTGTTTGAAATTTTAAACAGTTGTTTAAACTGTTTAAACTACAGTAAGGTTCATATGATAAACAACGTTGTATAAGAAATTAAACTGCGATATTGCTGTGTAACCTGATATCAAAGTTTCGTTAATTTGAATATTATACGTATTTGTATATCAAACTTCATACATAAATTTAGAATGAGATTATTAAGCGTGAATTAAATCTGACGATAAATGCATTAACATTTTAATGCGGGTAAAATACACCTAGATTGTCAGGAATTTTATGAGAGGGACGCCAATTAAGATGGATTCTTAAGAATTTTGTCACAAGCCAATTTAACATGCTTTAGTAAAGAGATAAAAAAAAGCCACACAAATTACAAACAGGCCATCTTCCTCTCCCACAAATACCTAACAAGCAACCTCTACAAAAATAGAGCACTAGAAAAGGTTTCTGCCTTTAATAAACAGAACACAATTGTCTCCAAAAATTATATCTATCTCAAGAAAAGGAACTACAAAAAGTAAATGATATTAACTAAAACGTGACACCTCCCAACCGCAGGCTGGGTAAATGAAGGGGCAGGCACAGGAGACGGATAATTCGTTTCTACCTGTAAATGCAAACCATTTGTGCCCTTTATTTGAAAGTGTTTTCCACTCTTTCAATTTTCGCCTGTTTATTGCATGCACCTTTATCTCCTTTTCCCTTCTTACTATTTGTTTATTTGCTTATATTTTATTATTTTTAATTTCTTTGTATATGTATTTATTTATTTAGTTATTCATTTATCTATTTGTTAATTCAATCATTCATTTATTTACCCCTTTGTTGTTGTTTTTTTTTTTCGGGGGGGGGGGGGTGTTATGTAATCTTTTTATCAATTAGATTCTTTGTAGTGTGAACTTGACCTTATATTTCCCTGTGTCGGCCTATAACTGCCTATTTCTGTAAGTGATTCCCGCATGTAAGTATCCTACGATATTGTTTGAAATGTCACAGTCTTCTAAAAACGAAGAAACAAAAATAGATATAAAATGATGGAAAACTCCTAAATGATAAAGTGGTTATTGACGTACACCGCTCAAATTTTGACAATATTGTTTTCAAATATTTCACCAAAATAATTGAGAGTGAAACATACATTTTGGTATGCGCAATAGAGCAACGATGAATAAACATTTCACATTTCTTCATATTTTGGCCAATTTTGTTTCCTAATGAACAGAGGCGATGTTCAGGTTGATGGCCGATATACGCAAGAAATATTGCTTTTCTGCACTCTAAAGGGGAACCCAGCCTAGGCCATAAATATTATATTGGAAAGGAGAAAAATAAAGAAAACATAATGGTGAAACTTTGAAAGAAATCGGAAAAGCGATAAGAAAGTTATGGCTGCTTTAAAATTGAGATCCCTAAGACTGTAGATTAAAAAATTGGCAACTGGGTAAGTAAATTATAACAAGGGGCAAAAACAAATTTTCCATTGGCCATGTACCTACATGTAATTATCAGGGATGTATGGTTTTCTCCTAAGTACCCATTCCCCTGGGGGAAGTAATCTGAATATAACACAGGTAGTATATTGTTTTATGTCCTCATGAAAGAAAAATACAATTTGAAATATAACTTTTGAAGAAAAAAAAAGACATTTTAGCCATTTTTGGGTATTGGAGTACATGGACGGGTAGCCCTTGCCTTACATCACTATGCCATCACATATTTTATGTCCTCATGAAAGAAATAATTTGAAGTAAAACTGTTTTTTTTTAATGACATTTTAACCATTTTATGTATAGGAGTACATGGAAGAGTAGTGCTTGCCATAACAATAACATCATAATAACATCACATCAGCGGCCAATTTGAAGTCTCCATGAGTATAGTGATTACCAATGTTTACACCTTTTAAACATTTATAACTTTCTTGTTGTTTGTCCGATATTGTTCACACTTTCACCTTTTTCTTTTTCCTCTAAAAACAAGTTTTTATTTGGGTTGGATTCCCCTTTAAAAACACATAGTATTCTTTTACTCTACCGGCCCCAACAAATAAACTGTTTCCGATTTTCGTGCAATTCATGACATGGACAATGAAATTTGTATATTGTCAATATCCCTGCAATGATATTGGTTTAGAAAGCTTCATGAACAACAAAGTTTTATATCTATTTTGCCTTTTGCTTTAACTAAAAACATAAACCATAAAATTGGCTATTTATCTCATCTCTTCAAACATGCTAAATCCTTTAAAATATTTCATCTGTGGGCTATGAAAACTCGTATCCATCCAATAATGAAAAAAAAAAGACAGAGCAGAAAAAAGTTATGGCGAATTCCAACTTTTTTGGCTAGAAAGTGTTGTCCTTACTGTTTTCAGTGAATCTCAGCCTGCAGACATTTCAATAATTTCCAAATTTTCGGAACTTCCCTCCGCCAGAACCTTAAATTATGACGAAATCTGTTTATTTTTGCATTGAAATAATACAATACATAATTATATGAAATGTGTTTACATAATAATATGCCAAACTAATCCACACAATACAGTGCGTCCCAAAAAAAACGAAACCGAGATTTAGCGATGATTTATCATAACTTAATCACAAATAAAATTGACAAATGACCTACCAATGTAAAGCTTAGAATCTCCTCTTTCATCTGATATTAATTAGATTATTTCTCCTTCACGCATGAGTGAGCAAAAACAATTTGAAGAGGGGATACCAAAAAGTCATTTGGCGGGTTGTATCTAGCTTTCAAAAGGAAAACCACATTTTTAAAAAGTTCAATATCTGCTCTTTAATTTGATACCTCAATTACAGAAAATGGTCAAGAAATAACAAAGTTCTAGTTATTTGAAATAAGGCTTGAATTTCAATAATTTCATAAAATGAAGAGGTTTTACAGGCTAGCGTTCAAACTCACTCGACACTCCGTTTTGTTTACGATCAGCCATGCCATTGTCTTTTGTTAACCATGCGATAGCTTCTGTGGGAAACCGGTGAAAACAGTTTATTTAATGAAATTATGGAAATTCAAGCCTTATTTCAAATAAGCAGAACTTTGTTATTTCTTGACCAATTTCTGTAATTGAGGTATCAAATTAAAGAGCAGATATTGAACTTTTAAGACATGTGATTTTCTTTTCGAAATTCATATACCCCCCGCCAAATGAGTTTTTGGTATCATTCCTTCAAATTGTTTTTGCTCACTCATGCGTGAATGAGGAATAATCTCAATAATATCAGATGAAAGAGGAGATTCTAAGCTTTACATTGGTAGGTCATTTATCTATTTTATTTTTGATTAAGTTATGATAAATCATCGCTAAATCTCGGTTTCGTTTTTTCTTGGACGCACTGTATAGTCAAAATATTTCAGGTATAAAAGATAACGACATGAAAAATATATTTCTCTTATGTAAAAAAATATAATCAATGAACGTATAGGGACTGCCATTATGACCATTTTGTAGAGGCAACAGATCACATGAGCACAGGAATTAAATTGTATATAAAAGGTCGTATGTAAAATCCGAAAAAAAATATTGATACAAACTCTTACTGTGATATGACTACCTTAAAAACTGAAGAGACAGACAAAAATCAACAACAAAGGAATACACAGATATATTACGGTAATAAACTGCACAGGGCATTGTGAAATGACAAATTATTGCCATCTTCCGTTATATTCCCAGCAGCAGGGACGGGCGGGGGGGGGGGGGGGGGGGCAGCGGAATGAATTATTAGAGAACAGCTAACTCTTCATTTGCAAAAGCAAATCATCATTGACATATGTAGGCAATCGAATGGCAGATAAATTGAACAGAAAACGAGGGAAATGAAATGCTGTATTCATTTCTAAGATTCCAAAGCAAACAAAAATTGAGAATGTTTTTCTATCTTCAAACTTTTGCCGAGAAACGCGGTCAGGTTTCTACTCAGAATATTTACATAGTCATTACTATCATGGTTATTTCCGTCCCATCCCATAATATTTGTCATGTTTGTAGTGCTCGTTCTGTCTGAAGAGATGTATCCGATGTGTTTATTGACATGATTAATTTGAATTTGAATGGCGCCTTCTCAGAATGTTCCCCAGGGAGTAGAAATTGTTAATACGTCATTAATTTCTCCCAAAGGCACTGATTCCATTAAATGGGAACACTGATAAAGAGCTGTATGTAAATGAATCCCTCCGAACAACCACAATAAACGAAGACAATTCCTGAATCCACACTTTTGGCTGGTTGAAAATGTGGAGATGCGTTTGATTTTGGAGGTCGCGTTTGATTTCAAGATCTTTCACAAGATCTTTGGAACAAGACTTTCATGGTACATCAAATAGAATAAACAAGGGGCAATCAAGGGAGCACTCAAGAAAAAATGCTGCAGCTCTTATAATCATTATTTTTTTTGAAGTAAAACAAAAGAAAAGAAACCAACATAATGGCGTCTTTTAGAAAAAGAGGCAAGCTTGCACTTATATCTAGTGGACATCTCTCTCACTATCTCTATCTCTCTCACTTTCTTATTTATCTCCTTCCCCACTTCCTTTTTCTTTCCCATCATCATTTCATTCTCTCTCTATCTTTCTCTCTCACCCACACGCGTACGAGGGACCATCACACACACATATGGACTATAACACACTCAAAATACGCCCACAACTACCGCACCCATATAATAGGTTTTACACACTGTGTGTATAACACACCCATGTAATATACACTTTCACTGATTCTCCATCCGTTCCCACACCCACTTAATTTCTTCGCCCCCTAGGTACACGCTCCCACACACACGCACCCTCACCATAACCAAGAAGTAGGTTACTAGTTATTACTAGCCCACACCCTCTGGTACGCCCAAATTCACACTGTACACTTACGTTCTTATAAAACACGCAAACTGACTTTACGACATCATTAATCCACTTTACTATTCCTCCTCCAGCATTACAAGTCTAATTTGATAATGTTCCCCATCTTTTTATCCATAGTCTGTGTTGCTACGAAATAGACGGTCGTAAAATGTCCATTAACTTTCCCTGAATCAAACATTACAGGATTACCATAAAGACATCATGGGACCTACATTAACTCATTGACTACTGACTTCTTTAATTCCAATAGTCCTTGTACGGTGACCACTAAGATTAAGCAGTAAATGGGTTAAGCGTTTAGTGAGTGATGGCTGGATGGGAGACGGTCCTAAAGTCGTGAGATGCAGAAATCATGGCTAAGAAATGTAACAGAGGGAGATGGACGTAAAATTAGATGTTCGGGGAGAAATTGAAAATAACTTTGGAAACTAAATGTCCAATTTAAAAAGGGACATTTGCTGTATCTGGCTATAAATAGTAAAACAATGTGCCTGAAAGAAGTCGCACTGATGGTACATAATACCAAATGCGGGTCATTGCTAGATGACATCAAACATCTAGTTGTACGACATAATTTTTTTTTCATTAATTCACCAAAAATAATAATAATAATATGTTCATTTTATTAAATGTCTGATTAAGTTTTTGTTCTTTATTTCGTATTTCATTAATGTTTGTGGCTGTTAGATTTAGACTTAGATTTATTTATTTTCCGTCAATAAAAAGAAAGCAAACCTCATAAAGTCACATAGTGACATATTTTTTTTTAAATCAGATGTAAAAGTACAATAATAAACATAATATTTAGTAACTAAATCTTTGTCTGAAACTAGGAATCTAACCAAAACCAATCTGACCAAGATAAGAAAAAGAATGAACAAAGCGGAGAATCTTGCCTAAAAAGCAATGCTTATTACAAATTTGTTCCCCTTGTTTTTGCAAATGTTTCGATATATGTACAATCATCCGATTTCATCTAACATTGAGTCATTCTATTTATTTCTTATCATGAATAATTATGCTAATATTAACAAGTGAAGACACTTACAAAGAGGGCCCAATCACTTATTTTTATTGATATTTGTAGCATTGCTTTATGCAGTCTTATAAAACTTTTTTTTTGCCCTGCATCTGTTACTGTATTGAAATGCTTTTCTATGGAGAATCAAATTCTGCATAAGTTACATAAGGTAAATAATTTATTTGTGTCATCAGTTATTTGATATGATTTAAGGCTGAAAATACTACGATTAGAAGAGATAGAATCGGACAAACAAAACACTGAAAATCGGACAAGGTATAACAAAGTTATATCATTTAAGGTTTGCATTATTTCGCTGATGACGTCATATTTTATTTCTATTATATGAAATATGCGTAATCAAGTTTTGACTACCAACACGGATACAAAATTGAATGACTGACCAATGATTTAACAATGTGTAATAATTAAAATCATTGCAGCAACTTATTTTTTAACAAAGGGAGACATATCATCCACACATGTATGATAAAGTGTATGAAAAATGAAATGATTATGATTTCATGTAATGACATGAGAAAATGGAAAGTGGGGACATGACATTATTAGTTCACCAACTGTGTATCCATGACAATGTGCATATATATTTTTATTTTTAACTAAATATTGCTAATCTTTAAGATTCTGTATTGCTTCATTATTTGTTATTGATTGTTATTGATAATTAAAATCACTGCAGCAACTTATTTCGTAACAAAGGGAGACATATTATAGACACATGTATGATAAAATGTATGAAAACATGAATTAATTATGATTTCATGTAATGACATAAGAAATGGAAAGTGGGTACATGGAATCATCAGTTCACCTACTGTGTATCCATGACAATGTGCATATATATTTTTATTTTTAACTAAATATTGCTTATCTTTAAGATTCTGTATTGCTTCGTTATTTGTTATTGATTGTGATTGAATTTTCAGCGTTTGCTCGGTGAATGTACTCTGTTAAGATATATGTATAATTCAGCCTGGGGTACCCCTTTAATCTCTTTACATTATAATATATAATTTACTTTTCATTTTGTTCTATCTCACTGCATGATCATTATAAATTCTTATGATTATCGTTTTTTTTTTGTATTTTCCACTACCCAACTGGAAATCATTTGAAAGAATTTGAAAATATTAACTTCCGATTTTTAACGTTCTTTTGAGTGACTTTCTTTATCCTTAATAATGATAATTGCTTTTGGATGGGATAAGGATTGTCGTTCCATTATTCTTTACTGCAGCTCTAAATAATGGATGTTACTTCAAGCTGTACTTTGGTAAATGGACTAGAAAATGGCGAATGGCGAACATGTTATTAAGATAGTGCTCGACAAAGCTTTGTGCAGTAATAATTACTAACACTCTCTTCTACTTTAGAGCGTTTCTTTTAATTTTAAGAATTATGACAATAAATCTTCGTTTTAAAACATGTCATTTTCTCTCTGCATTGCATGCACCTCATTGCACTTCAAAGAAAGAATTATGATCAAGTTGTTTGTAGCTTTATATTATGACTCCGGAAAAATAAAATCTTGCTTTGTTGCCTCCACATTGTAGAAATTCACTCAGAAAGACTTTAAATCGGCGAAAAATCACAGGAAGGCTTTATTCGGCTTTGAAGCTTAAACTAGTCGTAATGTCTATTTTATTTTTTATATTCAATTCGAAATAAATTAAAAGCATAAATGGTTGCACTGATCACTTGAGTGAACACAATCTTTGGAGTAAATTTACAATAGGAAATAATTTACGATGTTTAATATCACTTTTATCATAATCCTTTTTAAAACTTTAATTATTTTTTATTAGTTTTGTCTTGTAAGTAATATTATTTTACTTCAAGCCACGTTTTTCTTCGACAATTTACTTTTCTATTATATTTTCAAGTGACTCTGCGCTCCAGACATCTATTGTTTATTCTGATTTTTTTTAAACTATATATTCTTATGTGCAAAGTAATCAAAGTGATGTAACACATTTTGTTTCTAATATGATTATCATCTTTCATGGTGAAAAATAAAACAGAAGATAGCAAACATCATGATAGCTATGTGCACTCACACTTGAGTATACTGACCATAATATGTGTGTGTGGGGGTGTGTGAGGGTGTGTGGGTGTGTGTAAATGGGTGAGTAAAATCAACAAAAGACAAAAACTCGAAGTTTATTTTTTAAAAGATTCAGAAAATCTAATCTGCTCACTGTCAGACCCGTACATGCCGTAGGTAACTCCATAAGAAACCTTGTTAGAAAGCATTCAATTTCGAAGCAATTTTGCCGCAAACCCTACTACAACCCACACAACCTTGTATCATAATTTGATTCAGAGTAGTATACAAAAGGAAAGAAAATTCATGAGAGTATCGAACACCTCTGTCCGGTTTGTGCCTTATTCCATAAGTGGTAATTTTAAAATTATATAGATCGAATGCAAATATATCGGTCGATAACGACCTTGACGTATGGTGCCCTTGGGCAGGTTTTACAAAGCAGTAATCAAATATACATGATATAAATCTTCACATTAGGATATACAGAACTCTGCAGTTTCCTTTTCTTTCTTAATCAAGTATTTTCAAAAGGAAATTGATTTCTTTCTCGTGCGGGAGAGGTTCATTTTTATTCATAAGTTATGTAAGGTCAAGACTTTCGAAGGGCATGTTTAAAATCATAGGAAAACTAACTTTTCATATGAATGTTTAAAAAGTTGAATTCCGGGGCCCTGGGACCGATTCACACTACAAAATGAAAGTGATTTTAAAGGTGAATTTAATTGAAATTCTGCTATTTGACATACCTTCCAGATTTCCAGGGGTGCTGCTTATGGATAATAACACATGCAGCACCCCATGTACATCCGCTTCCGAGGGCCAAGTTCGATTCCTTCTGAATTGTTGATTTGTTATAAAATATAGGTTATAGGCCAAATTTTATTTTCTGAAAAAAAATAAGAAGAAAACGGGCATAAAATTATGTATAAAATCCAGAATGGTAATTCAGTTTCATGAGAATTATATAACAAAATGAACGTCAAAGTCCACCCAAACAACAAATTAATTGAAATAAAAATATGAATTTCACGCTGTCACGACTATCCATTTGTCATTAAAAGTAGCTTCAAATGTGATAGCGTTCTCAGGTTTTCCTATAACAACAGTCATAATATGCAAATAAGAGAGCCGATGCTATATAGATTACACACTATAATTCCTGTTGAAATTTCTTATCCTGCATTAAAAGAAAGTTCATTCATATTCGACCTGTAATTGGTGAAAACGCTTAACCCTAAGCCTTGGCCCAACTGTTGGAATGGAAATATGACAAATTAAAGTGATTGGTTAACATTGGTTTGACTTTTAAAAAATCTGAGCTAGAAGGTCACACTTGTCACCCGTGTCTGTGATATGTCTGCTCACTGTCTGACCCGTACATGCCGTAGGTAACTCCATAAGAAACCTTGTTAGAAAATATTCAATTTCGAAGCAAATTTGCCGCAAACCCTCCTACAACCCACACAACCTTGTATCATAATTTGATTCAGAGTAGTATACAAAAGGAAAGAAAATTCATGAGAGTATCGAACACCTCTGTCAGGTTTGTGCCTAAAAGTTCTTATTTCATATTAAGTGGTAATTTTAAAATTATATAGATCGAATGCAAATATTTCGGTCGATAACGACCTTGACGTATGGTGCCCTTGGGCAGGTTTTACAAAGCAGTAATCAAATATACATTATATAAATCTACACATTAGGATGGACAGAACTCTGCAGTCTCCTTTTTTTTTCTTTATCAAGTAATTTCAAAATGCAATTAATTTCTTTCTCGTGCGGGAGAGGTTCATTTTTATTCATAAGTTATGTAAGGTCAAGACTTTCGAAGGGCATGTTTAAAATCATAGGAAAACTAACTTTTCATATGAATGTTTAAAAAGTTGAATTTCGGGCCCTGGGACCGATTCACACTACAACATGAAAGTGATTTTAAAGGTGAATTTAATTGAAATTCTGCTATTTGACATACCTTCCAGATTTCCAGACGATGCTGCTTATGGATAATAACACATGCATCACCCCCATGTACCTCCGCTTCCGAGGGCCAAGTTCGATTCCTTCTGAATTGTTGATTTGTT
The DNA here is from genome assembly GCF_037042905.1 of Lytechinus pictus. NCBI lineage: Eukaryota > Metazoa > Echinodermata > Echinoidea > Temnopleuroida > Toxopneustidae > Lytechinus > Lytechinus pictus. Next base: position 11,769,572 of record NC_087263.1, on the reverse strand, counting down.
ATAAAATATAAGTTATAGGCCCTATTTTATTTTCTGAAAAAAATAAGAAGAAAACGGGCATAAAATTATGTATAAAATCCAGGATGGTAATTCAGTTTCATGAGAATTATATAACAAAATGAACGTCAAAGTCCACCCAAACAACAAATTAATTGAAATAAAAATATGAATTTCACGCTGTCACGACTATCCATTTGTCATTAAAAGTAGCTTCAAATGCGATAGCGTTCTCAGGTTTTCCTATAACAACAGTCGTAATATGCAAATAAGAGAGCCGATGCTAAATAGATTACACACTATAATTCATGTTGAAATTTCTTATTCTGCATTAAAAGAAAGTTCATTCATATTCGACATGTAAGTGGTGAAAACGCTTAACCCTAAGCCTTGGCCCAACTGTTGGAATGGAAATATGACAAATTAAAGTGATTGGTTAACATTGGTTTGACTTTTAAAAAATCTGAGCTAGAAGGTCACACTTGTCACCTGTGTCTGTAATATGTTACAAAAATTGAGCCCAGATTGAAATTGAGCGTTCGAAAATAATTATTTAGTGCTTCAAAAATTGAAATATAAAGTGACCGAAAACACCATCTTAATTTCATCCCATACACTTATGTGTACTATTCAGGCGTCTATAAGACGCCTATTTACAAAATCGGGGTTTGCCTTGTAGTTTAGCTTTTCTTTCTCAATAATGGTTGTTTTCAGGGTTTATTAGTTCTAATACATGCACTTGTACACATGTTTCATCTTGGTTTGAGAATTTTTTAAATCGGCTGCTCACAAAGTTAAACAATACCTTTAAGCTAAACCTGATATGATATTCAGATGCATAATGGATTGGGTCCCCCTTTGGTGCAATTGCTATGGAAAGAGTGACCACTTTAAGCCGATTTCCGATGAATATATTTTGTCCCCTCTTGGTGCCGCGTTTTAAAGGGAAAACGCCTCCAGCTTCTGCGTTGATGTGGTGTCACTCTAGTCTAGAATATTCATGAAATATCCCAAGAATTACACAGGATCGGGATAAAAGCAAAATTTCTTTACTTTTAAACATGTTAAAAGGGTGACGCAGTTCCGATGCAACGTATAATGTATAAAAGAGTTTCAAGGATTTGATTTTGTCACCGTCTTTGACAAATGGGACCAAAATTCATTGACCGGAATTGTAACTTAAACCGAGAAAATGCCGAAATATTAGGGAGAAATCCCTAAATGAAGATCAGTCTTTTGAAAAGTCGTACCTAACTCTGGAAGCAGCTTTGAGATAAGTTATATGTCCCTCCATTTCCACAAGGAGATCAATATGAAAATCCACCAGTCATGCATAGAGCGGGCTTGCCTTCAGCAAATGGGATAGGATCGCTCCCTTCGGGAAAGGTTCAAGCCCTGCATTTTATTAATTTTCTTCATAACCTTTGATACGCCCATTCCCTACGGATGCAAGCTTCAGGGACAGGCTAGTCGGAGAGACTTCAATCTCGTAAAACTCTTGGCATTTCAAAATCTAGAGTTGCATGTGTATGTGTGTTGCCCGTATTAGGGTAAGGGCTGCGGTGAAAAATCCTCAAGTCTTTTAAATGTCATTAGTAAACATGCACTGTAAAACATGAAGTGCTAATTTAGCACTTACAGTGCTTGTATAGTGACTCCACTACGAGTGCTGATTTTCTACTTCAAATTTAAAGTAGAAAATCAGCACTCGTAGTACATTCACTATACAAGCACTTCCTTTTTTTTTACAGAGTAGGTACCATGTTTCACTAAGCAACAAACATATGTATGCCTAAAATTGCTATCATGTGGATGATATTTCTACTAAATTAAAACTTCTTTTGATTCATTTCTTTTTCTTGGGAGATCATAAACAATTATAGCACAGCTAAAAGCATGTTTTGGTAAAAGTTCAATAGAGTGAATATTGTACAACGCCTACTTAGCTTGTTGTACGCGAGCAAATGGACGGCTGAATGTCAAACATTCGTACCGTTGCACACAAGACGTACCATCCAAAAATGTACCGTCCAAAATGTAACATTGCACGGCTTTAGGAGGTGACGTCACAATACGTTTTAAGTCATTGCGCTCAGTAGGTGCAATACGCGCATAAGCCTGCTAATTGCGCAACGCTGCCCAAGGTCATGTGCGCTTATGGGATTTTACTTTTCGCTTTCAATATTTTTGCTCCCTTTTTCATAGATTACTACAGGGAAAACTCTTTTTTTTCTTCATATTTTTGCTTAATTCTGAGGCGTTGTACAACACAAATAGCGAATATTCTTATTCGAGCAATGGTGCGAGATTTCGCATGAGGTGAAAGAAAGAGACGCTCTATTCAACGAGGCGTTTGCCGAGTTGAATAGAGCGTCTCTTTCTTTCACCGAATGCGAAATCTCGCACCATCGCACTCATGCCTATTCGCTATTTATATAATATTTCCCACATAGTATCCAACTGTAGCAAAGGTGTATAGTATACAAATATTCAATGTTGATGAGTGCGATCGTTCCGAATATTGCATGAGTGTGCAAGTTGAAACAGTCTATTCAACGACGCGAAGCGGAGTTGAATAGGCTGTATCAACTTGCAACGAATGTAATATTCGGAACGTCGCACGAATACAACATTGAATATTTGTTTTATACAACACCAATAGCTTACACTTTAGACTAGATCTAGATAGGCTAGATCTATAGGTGTAGTAGATGACTAACGTGCATTAGGTCTTATTTTGCTTACAATGTTGTCTTTTGAGCGTCGAGTAGATTTACTCCAGTAATCCCAGGAGAGTCAAGTACTTTCAACATAGATCCATAAAGTCATAGATCCATGAAGTCTAATTTGTGAATGAATTCCATAAAACCCAGAAGGAAATCCAGAAGGTACGCAGCCGTACCCTGGGAATAATTTGCTTAGCAACGTACGTACGCGCATTGTGTTCAGCTTAGCAACGTGTATGCGCAGTGCTACGTACATCGGTCAGAGATATACAAAAACGTGATTACGCGCGTATACCGCTAATTCACTTAATGTGTACGGGGCTATCAATGGGTTCAGTGTGCCCAGGGATCTTGCAGTGCTGGCTCATTTACTTAAGCGTGCTATAGTCGACTATAGCACGAGCGTGCAATAGTCGACTATAGCACGGCTAGCATATCTTAGCGCGCTATAGCTGTTTCCTCTGAATGTCATGTGACACGCTTTCATCCAATCAGCTGTCAAGGATCTATACATATGTTGTATAAAGACCGTTATATCACCATGACTATAAGCAACATTGACAATAGTATACAAATAGCGAATAGGCATTAGTGCGATGGTGCGATATTTCGCATGAGGTGAAAGAAAGATGCTCTATTCAACGAGGCGTTAGCCGAGTTGAATAGAGTGTCTCTTTCTTTCACCGAATGCGAAATCACGCACCATTGCACGAATAAAAATATACGCTATTTGTGTTGTACAACGCCTCGAAAATTAGCGAAAATATGAAAAAACAAGAGTTTATCCCTGTAGTAATCTATGAAAAGGGAGCAAAAATACTGAAAGCGAAAAGCAAAATCCCACAAGCGCACGTGACCTTGGGCAGCATTGCGCATTTAGTCAGCAGGCTTATACGCGTATTGCACCTTCATTTTTACTGAGCGCAATGAATTAAATCGTATTGTGACGTCACCCCCTAAAGTCGTGCAACGGTACATTTTGGATGGTACGTCTTTTGTGCAACGGTACGAATGTT